>NW_020799102.1:1877517-1895799 GCF_003259725.1 Athene cunicularia
AGGGGGGTGTGGGGGGGGTGAGGCGAGCTCCGGTTGTGGGCCCTGTCAGCCGCTACCCACGGCAGGGCCGGGGCCGAAACGGGGCAGCTGCCCGCCCCGCACACGCGCGGATGAGGAAACACGCGTGGGATTGTGTGTGTGTGTGTGTGTGTGTTGTTCCACGACTGTGGTACAGAAAGTGTCAGAAAGTGCAGTTTGCTGCGTTTTCCTTTTTCCTTCTCTAAGTTTTTTTTTTTTTTTTAAACTATTAATATTTTTTTTTTCCTGCTGGAGAAAATGTTCTTAAAATAACCACCGCTGAGGTATTGATGCCTGTAACGTGGATGCTTCCTTCTGCCCCTTTCGGCCCCAGCGTACGCCTAGGGGATCACGCTGACCTCAAAGTGAAAAATGTTAAAAGCAATAAAACTGGCAGCTCATCCAGCTGGTTCTCTTTTAGTCCGTGGGTTTCGTCACCCCTTCGCCGTGTTTCACAACTGGGAGGTGGCAGTGCCACTCGATTGAATGCTGCCCGTTGGCACTGTAGTCATGCCACTGGCATCTGCGAATGAAAACACAGCCTTGGCATGTTTTGTGTTCTTCAGGTGACCGAGACAACTTGCTGTGCTCACTGCGAAGTTGTGCTAATGTAGCAGTGTCTCAGGAGAGTGCTTTAATATGTGGGCACACGCACACCCTTGTATGGATGCGGAGAGTTCTTGCTGATCATTTCTCTGTTTAAAATCCCTCGCACACGTAGCTGCGTTTGTGCTAATCAGTGTGTTACATATATATAGTCGTATTGGTAAAAATCTAAAGCATGGAAGAGGCTAAAATGTATTTGTGTCACTTTTTCTACTCCCATGACTTCCTGGACACAAGTATTTTAACAGCTAATAAAAGCTTAAATATATCCAAGAGAAGTTGTCTTAGGCAAGTGTAAAATATGTGTAATTCCCAAGTTGAGACCCGTATTTCCCAGGCTGGTGTGTGTGTTTCCATATGTTTTCTTCCAAGTGTGTCTCGCCTCATTGCTAGTGGCTGTGCCTGGTGTTCCTTCTTGGGAGGAAAAACAAAAGAGCTTATTTTGAAGTTGCATTGTACGTACATTTAACTTCAGGTTAAGTCTCTAGTTGACTAGCAAAAGATGTGTGGCAAAAATGAAAAAAAAACATATATGACTTACTCGGTTTTGCTCTATTTTCTTCTTTACAAATTTATTTATTAATAGAGGCTTAAATTATTAAGGATTGTAGAAGCTGACTTCTATGGGATGTTTGCCAGCCTAAGAACTTCAGATTTGTTTTAAAGCTTTCAGGGAATGTGAACAATATGTTGTATATGTTATTGAAAGTATTGGTGGAGGACTATGTCCAGAGCTTACATAAACGTTTCCTTAAGGTATAAGTTTGAAATCTGTTGTAAGATGTGAGTTTGATGGTATTGTTGTTTTGGTTTGGGTTTTTTAACTTTGTTTTTGTTTTAATTTCAGGGAAAGCTCAGGCAGAAGGTGGATCAGCTAGGACATCACTTCTTATTTTAGTGTCCATCTTCTTATCAGCTGCTTTCCTTATGTTCCTGGTATATAAAAATTTCCCTCAACTTAGTGAGTAAGTATGTCAGGAAAGAGAAATTAATTTGCTTTTCATTCAGTATCAAATTGTAGAGGAGCCTACAGGGGGTTAAGCAATTTTTAAACTGAGTTATAGACATAACATTTTTTTTTTTTTTAACATTGATTTTATAATCTAGAGTGTCAGGATACAAAGTTTAATGCTGAAATGCTAACCGGTAGGACCTATGCGAACAGTTGTACTTGACCTAGGGTTTCTGTTGGATAGTTGAGATACTGTGTTTTGACAAGTTACCCCCAGTCACATGAGCAGTGGTAACTCGCTATGTTCTTAACCTTCTTCAGTTGAGAGTTAAAACATGCTTGGTTAGGGGTAGGTTTATTTTAAAATTCCTTGTGCGCTGGAATAGCTGCAGGCTGTCATCCAAGGGGACATCCTTTTTCATAATGAAGCTTCACGTTCTCTTTTTCTCCTTTTTGTTGCATCTTGTATTTGTGTTGGGAAGGTAGATAGTTTCACAAGATGGAAGCCTGCTTCTCTGACAATTTTCTTTTTTTCTTTTAGTATTTAATTTTCTGTCTGATTAACTTGCTCAACAAGTTCAGTTTGCAACAGTCCAATCACTAAATCTGATACAGAGGAAGAAAGGACACTCAACTGGGCTGCCCAGGGTTGCACCAGGTTAAGGTGTGACATGAGATTCTGCTCTTAAAGCTTTGTTTGTTTGTGAGGTAAAGCTCTGCTGCTCTTGCTGCACTTGGAATGTTATGACCCTAGCCTTGAGGCAGTTACAGTTGTTTTTGGCTGAAATGTTGACTACTGTTCAGTTGCCAAGGTTTGGTCTGAGTAATTATTTTTTGATCAGTACTTGGTAAGAAGAAAAACGTAATCCTAGAAGTGAAGCAGGTTATTGTAATGAATAAAAAAAAGTATGGTTTGCAAATATCAAAACCTGAGGATTTTCTAGTACAAAACAGTTTGCCTGTAAATTCTAAGTGTTCACCTGAGAATATTATCACAATGATACTTGTGTGGTTTGTTTGCTAAGGTTGCAGTTTAGTGATGTATCTAATTACCTATATGTTCAGTAAACAATTTTATTATACTGTTTAATTGTATTTAACACCATTCCTGCTTTTTTTTTTTTTCCAGGGAAGAAAGAGAATGTATAAAAGTTCCTAGAGATATGGATGATGCAAAGGCCTTGGGAAAAGTCCTGTCCAAATATAAGGACACATTTTATGTTCAAGTATTAGTGGCTTATTTTGCTACGTATGTTTTGTATCCTTTTTTTTGGATATAAAAGGCAGTTTTGATATAGTGATATTTCTCTGAAAAATCAATGAAAAATACAAACTTATAAATGCTTGATCATAGGTGAAGAGTCTAACCTACCTAGACGTGTTTATAAATAGACACAAATATTCAGAAATCTTTGAACTTAAAAAGATTTCTTAAGTGTTTCAGTATGCTTTTTGGACTGTAAGGAAGGGCTGAGTAGAAGGAAATTGGTGCATGCATGTACAGTTGTAAATGGTGTTGGGTATTTGCATGTGGCCTGACCTTGACTGTGTCTGTTGTGGACAAGATTTTGAGCTTTGATACTAGACTTGGTCTCGTTTTGTTGCCAGTTAGAAATTACTGTTGATTCTAAAGGAAAACTGAGACTACTGCACCGTTCTTCCTTGAGACATTCAGAAGTGCCACGTGTGAGTAATTTACTGAATATTTTACACCATTTCTCAGGGAAAGCATTTTGAATCTTCTTTCATCACTGCAGTGCCAACATTAAAAAACCAAATCTCTTCTTTCCTTTGAGAGCACTAAATTTTTGAAGTGCTTTCTGCCTAGGGAGACACAAAGGCTACCTGTGTTCTGTGTTAACTTTTTTCTGAGTGCTGAATATATTAATTAATCATTAAACACACTCTTAACTGGAACACTTAACTAAAGGTTAATAACTTTTAAAAGCTGTACAAGAGGTCTGTTTCATAGTTTTAATGCAGGAGGCTTTTGTAACAGAGAAAAATCAGTGCTGAATGTGCAATTAGTAATTATCCTCTAGCCTTGTTCTTTTTAAGTGAAATTCACAATAGATTTATGAAGAAAATTAAAATGTTAGACTTCATATATTAACAGGAAGTAGAACAGAAATTGGTTGTTTATTGAAATTACTGTAGCAGCTGATGTGACATTTACTGTCTCAGTAGCAGACTGTGATCAGTGACAAGCATGTTGGTTATCTCAGAACCTTGACACTTGCTTAGAAGAAGCTGTGTTGGTTGTAATGGACTTAATATTAAGAAAGATTACTTGGCTTTTTGATACTTGAGAAAGTTCAACTCAGATAAAAGTGTGCAAATCTTTTTTGCTCTGTAAGATTTCTGTGCAAAGTGGGCAGTATGTCATAGTCTGAAGTATCCCCTGCACACGTTAAGCTCAACAGCCTGTTTGTGTATGCTGCAGAAACTTAATTTTTGCCTTTTCAAAAAGTTCAGACTGAAATTGGTGATCATATATCCTAGTTATCAAGTGATTGTAGCATGCCTATTTGTAAAGAAGTAGTAATTGCCTTCATAAATGTTAGTCTTTCATGAAACTCATAGTAGTTATGGGCTTGGACAGTTCTGTGAGCTTTTTTAGAGAGAATATCTGAAATCTGCATCTCTAGTCAACAGTGTAAAAATCAGAAGTATGTGTTTCTTGTAATGTCACAATAAATCCCCAGTCAACTGTTGCACAGGTGAAGAGAAAAATGTGGTACAGCTTCTATTATTTAGTTACTTTTTATATGTGTAATAATGAATCTACCCCTTGGTTTTCTGTGCTTGGGCTTCTTGTGCAACTCTAAACGTATATTGAAGCAAAAATCTTTAGAGGCTATGCCTATTTATATTTATGCTTTTTCAAATTGTAATATGTATCTTGACTGCTTATAAAATTTAGAATTGGGTAGCTTTTTAATTTTTTTTTCTTAACTAAGGTGCATTCAGCTTGCAAACATTTGCTATTCCCGGGTCTATATTTCTCAGTATCCTGTCAGGGTTTCTTTATCCCTTTCCGCTGGCCTTATTTCTTGTTTGTCTGGTAAGTATGGAAAATAGTTTGTGAGGGCATATATTTCTGTCTATTTGGAATACAACAAAGCATTTGAACAGCTTCCTGTTGAAATGATCAGAGGCTGAGTGAAATAGGGGTATACTTTAGTTTCTGAGGAATGAATGAATTCTCATTCAGTTCTGTTGTGAGAATGGCATTACCCACAAAGTTCGCTGTAGCGTTGGGTGATGATCCAAAAGTCTGAACTGTTTCTCCAATTTTCTTAATAATGGAGGCATCTGAGTGTGATTCAGCCAGAGTCTCCTTTATATTTGTCTAGCATCCACCAGAACTTGATTGTAATTTCAGAACACAATTACTGCATTTTTATTATTGCACTGCAAAACACATCCGTTTTTAAATGGCTTAAATAACCAGGGTGCTTAAATTAAGATATGAAATGTATGTTACTGACAAGCTTCAGAACATGTCATGTACAAAACATAGTCCTAATGAGCCTTAGTATGTAAGAACGAGATAATTGAGTACGTATGGAGAATCAAGTTGATGAATTTTCAAGTTTGAATCTTTTCAGTGCCATTGTGCCCCTTATCTGTAAATCTTTCACTGTTCAAAATCTTAAAATAAAACTGCAGAAGCACTCTATATTAAACTGATAAGTAATCAACATTGTCCATTTTGAATGTTAAGATTGATCTAAATGTCTTGGAAATAAAGGAACTCTCTTGGGTCAACAACATTCTTAGTGGGTGTGTATATACTGCTGAAGGAGAGCCCTTCAGCCTCAGTGGAGGGTCGCATAGAAGCAGGGTCTGTCTAGCCAGTGTAGTTAGTGTTTCTGCTCATTTGGTTTTTTGTTTGTTTTTTTTCAGTGCTCAGGACTTGGAGCTTCATTCTGCTATATGCTTTCGTATCTAGTGGGACGTCCTGTTGTATACAGATACTTAACAGAAAAAGCAGTAAAATGGTCAGAACAGGTAAAGCCTCTAGATATCATAGGCTGGTTTGGGTTGGAAGGGACCTTAAAAGATCATCTAGTTCCACCCCCCTGCCATGGGCAGGGACACCTTCCACTAGCCCAGGTTGCCCAAAGTCCCGTCCAACCTGGCCTTGAACCCTTCCAGGGAAGGGGCAGCCACAGCTTCTCTGGGCAACCTGTGCCAGGGCCTCACCACCCTCACAGGGAAGAATTTCTTCCTTAGATCTCATCTAAATCTACTCACTATCAGTTTAAAACCATTATCCCTTGTCCTGTCCCTATACTCCCTGATAAAGGGTCCCTCCCCATCTTTCCTGTAGCCCCCCTTAAGTACTGAAAGACCACTAGAAGGTCTTTCCAGAGCCTTCTCTTCTCCAGCTGAACCCCCCCAGCTCTCTCAGCCTGTCCTCACAGGGGAGGGGCTCCAGCCCCTGATCACCTTTGTGGTGATCACCTTGAGCAGGTCTGTGTCCTTATATTGGGGATCCCAGAGCTGGACACAGCACTGGAGGTGGGGTCTCATGAGTGTGGAGTAGAAGGGAGAGAATGCTGTTTTTACCTCCCTCAACCTTCTGGCCACACTTCTCTTGATGCAGCCCAGGATATGGTTGGCTTTCTGGGCTGCAAGTACATGTTACTGGCTCATGGTCAGTTTTCCATCCACTAGTACCTTCTGCAGGGCAGCTCTCAATTCAGAGATGCTGAAGTTTATGAAAATGTGTAGTGGAACAGCATGGAAAACTAGGGGGTTTTGTGCTCATGTATCTAGTTACACAGAAAGGATTCTTACTCTTTTCTGACACTATGTAGTTACTTTCTCTGTGTGAAACAGTGGAAAATATTCCTGGTTTTATGGTATTTCCTGTGAGGAAGATGTTTTTACCTAGGAAGAGTTTGCAACTGATAACCCCCCCTGGTTTAGCTAATGTCAGTAGGAAACCTCTCCAGTTTCAATTTAAAGTAATAGCTTTCTAAGCATCAGAACAAATGAAAGCTGGGTTTGTGTTTTTTATAGGGGAAGAAAACCCTTAGCTATATGTATGATTGCAAAACCTTTATTTGAAGATGTTATTGTGGTTGAAGAATTTAGAAGCTTTCTCTTACAGTATCTGGTAACATTAGTTTCAGCAAGTGTTAATCATCAGATGAAGTTAAAGATTTTGCAATACAAAATCATAGTGTGATTAGTATTTGACTTCATGTCTCTGATGCTCTGAAACATGTTCAAACGGGTATATTTTTTTTTTTTTGCAAGTGTGAAGTACAGCTAACTATTGTACTCTGTTAAGACTGAATCACATACGAATATTTGAAACTTGTTCCTCATTAGGTAAGATGTGAAGATGTCCTGCACAACTGCCCTTATTAAATAATATACTAGTATTTTGACTCTTGACCCAAGTAAACAGTATCTCGGTAGAATCTTGAGGCTATTCTGAGTGGCAATGGTTACTATTTCCATTAGTAGAACTGGATATGTGATATAAATGATGTAATTGTATCTCACTATTTCCAGGTTAATTGGACTATATCATGCTTGCATTTTGAGGACTAAGACATTTTATATACAGTATTAACGTTTAAATATTTGTCTTTCCCTAAGATTAAAAAAACTCCCACAATGGTATAACTGAACAATATCAGAGCTACTGACTTTAGTGTTGCAGTTAAAGCTAAAGTTGGGAGGGGAAAAAACAGGGTTGTGACTGGGGTGGCTTGCTGTGTGTGATTTCAGATGAAATTGTAATCAGATGGTGTTTGGTTTCATCTGGGGTCAGATGACCATGTTTAGGCTTAGGCTTAGTGAAGGTCTGCCAGGATAGGCCAGAAGTGGTGGATGCTTTATTATCCTTATAACTTGGCTTGAGGTTACAGTTCTTGTTTGAAAGGGCTGATGTGCTAAAGCCAGGCTGGAAGGAGAAGAGACTTTGATGTAGTACTAGTGTAAGGAGCTGGGCTAGACTGGAGAAAATAATTAAGACTGTAAATAAAGTTGGGGCTATTGTGATTGCCCCTGGGTAAATGTTAATGCTGAGTATTCTAGCACGTGGGTAGATAGGTTTTGCAACTGTGCTGGCAGCAGCCACCTGATGAACTTCAGAGCAATGACCTGGGTAAGTTTCCAAGTAAGAAATACAGCTGTGTGTCAGGTTTGATCATGAGTTAGGACAGAACAAACTTCATTGCTAGTTCCTGCAAAAGCTTTAGGGTCAGGATGACAAGCTGGCAGTGAGACAGACAGAGGTTGCTGCTCTAAAATTAGGGTTAGGCCTGCTGCTGTTCCAAATTACTGTTTAATCTGTTTAAGTTGTCTGATTCAGACACATCATCACCATGCTCTACTACAGACTGGTATTTCCAGACTAACTTCAGTGTGGTTTAACAGGTGATTCATTGATGACTCTTCCTTGAGTCAGTCATTGTTTAACTGATTTTTGTTTGCAACTTGTGAATTTCTACAAAATATACACACAACCACCCCCCCACACACACACTCCCCTAACAAATCTCTAGGAGTAAAATCACTGTGTATTTTCATGTCAGGGTTTTTTTACTGATATTTTTTCATTTTGTTTTGGCAGGTTGAACGACACAGAGAACACCTCATTAACTACATAATATTTTTGAGAATAACACCTTTCCTTCCCAATTGGTTTATCAATATAACATCCCCTGTCATTAATGTACCATTGAAAGTATTTTTCATTGGCACTTTTTTAGGTAAGTGTTCTGCATAGTGAACTGCAGTTTGGGGGTGGCCAGAAGAAGGGGTATTTACGTTCTTCTGTGTGTGCGATGTTCAGCGGAGATCACCACCTACTGGGCAGCCGAAAGGCTACACAAGAATATCGGGTTTGTACTTTTTGGTGTGTGGAGTTGACACCATCGAAAGATTTTTAGTAGTCAGGACTGCTCTGATGGACTGGATCAGAGGTGATGGGCTCCAGGCTAATTACTTGCTTAAGGAAACATACATTGTCTGAACACTTCATTAGTAACTTTTTGTTCCACTCCATGACTATAATATTTCTGTGAAATTCTGTAAGCTTCTATTTTGAGCTCAACATAATTGTGTGAGGATATAGGTGACTTTATCTGAAGGATTGCTTCTTCTCTTCCCACTCCATTTTGTTCATCATAATATATCTTCCTAATAACGAATTAATAATTTAATTAATCTAGTGCTAAATGCTTTAGTTTTTTAATTGGCATATTTCTGCAAATATTTTTTTAATCTGGTTAGGAAACAGTCTGTATTTTTCCATTATGAATTTGAATAAAACCTATTTGTAGAGAGACAACTTGAAATCTGCAGAGTCTAAAGAGCAGAGATTATTTTCTTAGTCTTCTGTGTTTGAGTTGGTGTTAAAAATATTAAAAATGGCATAAAACCCAATCCTTTTGATAAGGGTTTTTTGTATTTGAATTTTGTATTTACACCGCTCTTTTAATAAGAAAAGAGTATAAGGCAACAAAGTCTGAAATTTTTGGTGTTAAAAGTTGGATGACAATTTTATTATTTGTTTTTCTTTCCATTTTTCACCCTAACAAGCTGTTTTTTCTTCCTTTGCTCTTCTACCTTCTAATTACCTGCTCCAGGTGTGGCACCACCATCTTTTGTAGCCATTAAGGCAGGAACGACGCTGTACCAACTTACAACAGCAGGGGAAGCTGTTTCCTGGAACTCTGTTTTTGTTCTCATGATTCTAGCCATCCTCTCCATCCTACCAGCTGTCTTCCAGAAGAAACTGAAACAGAAGTTTGAATAAGAATCAGACTGGACCAGAATTTCCCATACTTCATCTCAGGATCAGCACTTCTGATATTTGTATATTTGCTTTTCTATTGGATCTTAAGCAGTTAAAGGGGAGGCCTGTAATTGATAATAATGTCTTTAAATGAGCACATGGCCTAAAATTGAAGGAACTGTGTTCAGAAATGTACTGCATATAGTTTTGTAACCAAAACACCAGTGTTTTACTTTGAGAGGGTGTGTGTGTGGTCTTCAGGATGAGGGAAGTGAAAACACAGATGTAACATTTTGCTCTGATTACGTGCAGAGCAAGAATCGTCATGTAGACAAACTACAGCTAACGCTTTCTAAAACTTGCAGAAAAACCCCTTAATTATTCAGTTCCATTTTGTAACATTATCTATAGGCTTGCATGTGATCTGGTCTTGAATACATTTCTCCTCAACAATATTTCTCTTTTTTTGCCTTTGGGAGTTCCAAAATAATAGCATAATATAATAACGGTGCTCACTTAGAAAGAAAAGGGTTTTGCAGTACTTTAACTACAATGATATTCTCATCCTGATTGTTTACTTCTATTTATTAGTGCTGTGTGGATTTAAATACTTGAACCTACATCTGCTTTACTAACTGGATTAACAAAGGCAGAGTGTCACATCATTCCCTCTTGTCCTCAGTAGTTTTATTCTGGGAGAGGATATAGGAAGGGAGAGAGCAGGTTAGACTTTTTATCATGGCTGGCTGATGATTCTGAAGTTCTAATTTTGATTTTTTTAAATGTTGATAATTTTGCCAGTATTTCACTTGTATAGATTTATCCTGCCAATTTAAGAAAATGGTCATGTGACTATATAAAACTTTCAGTTCTCAAGTGATTTGAAAACGTTTAAGCAGTGTAATCTTAGCATTTCTCAAGCAATATGTAAAGAGTATGAAATTTTCCATTGCAGCTCAATTAGCTAGAAGAAATGTCAGGTACACAGATTGGTGCAGTTCTTATTGGAGAGCTGATTCCAAATAATCTTCAAAGCATTATGCAACAGAAGGGTCTTGTGTCGGTGTATATAAAATTGAAAAGATGATTCTGTTGTCTTAAGTCAGTAGCTGGCAGTAGGCAATCAGCTCAGCTATGATTTGCCTTTAGGTATAAGCACATACATTCACTCAACAAGGTATATGATACCTCCTCTTGTATGCTTTGTAACTGTTGTAGTTTGTTGTATTGTCAGTGAAATCCCATAAAATGAGGCCCTGGTCATCAAGGAACTGGGGTGCCCATTTAAGTTTTATCCTACTGAAAGCAGTGCTGCTTACAAATGCTTTAAGTTGGTGCCCCTGAAGTATCTTGCTGATATGGGAGTTGACACATTAGCATGTGCTCCAACTGAAGGGTTTATTTGTCTGTATCCTCATCTTAACTCATCGTATGATAGATCATTGAGATGTAACAGAACAGTTCCATAAATTTGATAATGTGAAAGGTACTGGTACCTTTAAAGGGTTTTGGTTTTTTTTCTAACATAATGTTAAGTGACTCCTTCATTTCATCACAGTATTACATGTAAATAGATAGTAAATATTGTTGATACACTATTTGTCTTTTATTTAAATCCAGTCTGCACAGTAAGTGGTATTTTTTTTTACATTGGTAAAGGAATTCATATCACTTCTGTTTGCAAGTTTATTGTATGATCATTTAGCTTCAGCAATTGTTTTGTTGCTTAGAATTTACTCTAAAAGTGTGCTTTATTGGCATTTAAGACTGAAGAGTGATTATTTTTATTGCTGCAGTTCTAATTTCAGAGGTCATCTACCCAGGGGCTTTATTCCGTAGTAAACTTGTGTGAATTTAGCTGTTGTGAGCAAGCATCCCCTGGATTGTTGAGTGTGAAGTTGCTGTAGATTTACAGCCTACTCTTTCTGCATAGTTGATTTTTCATGCAGATGAATTCTCAGAATAAATTACCTACTACTTATTGTCATTTTCTCAAAATTTGTCTCAATTTCTGGTCAATAACAGATGCTGTTGTAAAATCCCTTTTATGCCATATAAAACCAATGTTTTGGTGGAAACTTGACACTAAAGAAGGAACTGAACTATGTTTCAATTTAATGTGAATCATGCTATCACTTGACATTTTCACTGAGTTATATTTCAATGTGTAAATGGGATCAGGTTGTGTTACTGAAAAACCTGTTGTGTTTCAGCCATCCACGGGGTTCCCATCTGAGTGGCTAAAAGCCTTAAGACCTTGAAAAGATTGAAAATAAGGTTCTTCCCTTTTGTAAAACCTTAACTTTTTTTTAACCTGTCTCTTCTGTGTTTTATCTTCAGCTGCCAGTGGTCTCAGGCAGTTTCCTACCCCATGGACTATTTCTGAGGGTTGTGAAAAAGGCAAAAAACCACTGTACTGTGGAACACTGTACTAGCCTACTCTTTCCTTTAGGGAATCCAGCAAGTGATCCAAGACATAGCCATAACGTTTTGACAGGAAAACAGTGGCTTCCATGAAACAAACCAGGAAATTGGGAAGATGTAGCTTTGATTTTAATTGCAAGGAATTCTGAACTGTTAGGTGACTTGTCTTTTGGAATTTTTTGCGATATCTGCATGACATCCTTACTAAATGTCTCTTGCCATTTGATAATAAAGCTGTTGTATAAAACACGAAAAACATCGTATTTTGGAGTACAATGAAGCATGCTGAACTTCCCACTAAGCTTGATTTTTTTATTAACCTGTTTAAAAGGGATGAGTTAAATGGTATTTTTAATGACGGATTAAAAATTAAACTGAGCTGATTACATCTGTAGATGAGATTCATTCTGTTTCTACCTTTATGTCAGGACATAAATGTAAACATTACTTCCTTTTCTGCCTGAAATTAATTTCTCACATACAATAGTAATTTTGAAAAGTTTCTGTATTTTGCACTGGAAGGCAATTGGATCTGACTTGTTTAATCTTAAACAGAACCATTTGCATAATTTGCTCTGGCTTTTTTTTCCCCATGAATTCCTGGTGGAAGGCTCATGTGCTCAAGTTATTACAGCATAATTCACGTTCCTTATGTCCAGTTCATGGAATTCTTTTATTGCCTTGTATAGAAAACTAATGCTGAAAGCTTGCTGAAAGTTTAATACTAAGGAGGTAAAAGTTAAAAGATTAGAAGTCTTTAAGATGTTAGTGAGCTATGCTATTATGCAGAGTCAAAACATAGTTTTTATTATTAGGTAACTGAAGACTTTTCTGCGTGGTTCCTGAGAGTATTCATCATGTATAGTTTCTGTGATAACCTAGTTTTATAATAGTAACTAAAATGCAGTGTGGATTGCTCTGCTTTGCATTAGAACTGAGGTATGCTGCCTGCCTCATACCATGCAGTTTACTCTGGATTCAGCTGAATAACCAGCAGAATTGGCTCAACCAGGTAGCTGATCAAGGACTGAAACGCCCAGCAGCTACTGCAGGTACATTTTTACAAATGTAAGGACTAACTGAAATAGAAGCCTTTGTGAGAGCTGTTGCTGCAGGAATGAAATTCATACTTCTTGTGTTTTGCACTAGAAATATATTTAAAAGGAACAAAACAGGAAATGCACTTTTTGTTTCTTAGTCACATATTTTTTTTTTTTCATTCATTCTTGTAAGTACTAACAGGGGAGTAATAACTCTGGGAATTGTGAGAGCTAAAGCACTGAGAATCATACCTACTAGTCATATTCCTTTATTCAAAATTAAGTTCAGCATAGTGAACAAATTCTGTTCCCGGAGTGTTGTGTGAATGCCCACCCATTCCTTAACACCTGCTACAGAGCCACTGCCAGAAAGGGCAAGTCAAACTCCCTCAAATACATAATGAACTATTTTTTGTCATGTGGGACAGTCTTTTTTGCAAGATTATGAAAGGGGGATTACCCCTCTGCTGAAGTCTGGAAAGAATACAGGTCAAATTATAGAACGCTTTCCTTCTGTCATAAATAGCATGAGGTTTGTGAACCATATATTTTAGTATGACAGTGTTAAGAGGGAAATGAAATTTTGATAAGAGAGCAGGATCCAGAAGCTTTTCAAGTTTCCCTCAGAGAAAAGTCAGTCATTCTGATTATGACCAATCAGTGTCTTGCAATGACACATGTTTCTATCTAACTTTCAGCTGGTGGCTTTATAGCTGCAGGTTACCCAAACTGAAAGACGTGATGGCCTTTTAATAACGACAATTAATATAAATAAGAGCATAATATGTTTACTAACATACTGTAACTCCCTGTTCTTAATAATATTCCACCTAGAGTAATAATTCGTGTTTCATTGTTTTGTAGTACACAAGGAAGACTCTGGGTCTGGATTATGAGAGCTAATCAATGACTGGTGTATAACTATGTGAGAGGCCTCAGAAAAGCTCCTTCCTGTAGACAATCTTCAAAAGACAGAGAATTCTGCTTCTGCACTCCTCTAGGACTTCAATGATATCTTCATAGCCTTAAAAGGTTAGTAGACAGAAGGTTAGCAGGCTCTGGAGAGGAGTGGGAGTGCCACAGCGTGGGAAATGGCTTTTAAATTTCCGCATCGGAATCAGCTCTAACATTACGGTCATAACTCCTGATTTTTTCTTTCATAACCTAGCCCTTGAGCAGCTGTATCCAATAATCTGGAATTTGCAGTGTTTACTGTACTTGAAAGAACACCATGCCATGAAAAAGTGTTTTGAGCAGATCACTAAATCATTCTTATGTTTGACTATTCTGTGTTAAAATGATTCCTCACAAGTAATATCCCCAGGGTGGGGGTTGGAAGGGCAGAGCCCAGCTGGCCTCCAGCCTCCAGTCAGGGAGCAGGGGAGGCCGGGAGCAGCATCAGCCAAGAGTTTGGGTCATTGAGCAAGTCTGTAGTGATGAGACAGGTCTGAGGTCAAGCCAGAAATGCAAATCAGCAACACAAGGTCAGGGTCGGGCCCAATAAGGGTAACCAGGTTCTGACACAGCCCAGCAGCCTGACTTAAATAGACCCATGGTTGTTGGGGTTGACACTCCAGCTGAGCCTGGTCAGGGCCACTAAGGCCCATTAGTGCCCTCAGGACCCTCTTAAGGCAGTTTTGATCTTGATATGGTAACTTTGGTGGGACTCCTCCTGAACTATATCCTCTGATTCTCCTCCAGTGTTAAGGGAGACCCTAAATGCTCAGTCTGAATACTGTAAAATTTATTAAGCACATATGGCAAATTAGACATTTGCCCCTTTGCGGATCTAGGGTCTCAACTAGGACACTAGGCCAGACAGCTGCAAGTCTTTAAACCAGACCTTGGTCTTAACCAATGTGTGACCTTGACTATGTCAATATTGTGCAGTTTCCTGAAAGGCTGTTGGTACTGTTTGCCTTGGTCTTAACATTGGTGATGAAAATCAGGGTATTATATTCTCTTTGTGGCTGATTCTGCAGTCAAAGGGAACCTCATAATGATACAGAGTTCATCTTACTCTGCTGTGGGGTGCTCTTGCAGGGATTCCTGAGCTGCCTTCACAGCCACTGTGTTGTTTTGGGCCTCCCACGAGTGGGAAATGTGCAGACCTTGAAACTGTGGATGTTTTCAAGACCTTTCTTGGCTGTCAGTGCCTTGGCCTTTGCCTCCACCTTGGAGGACTCGGCCTCCTTAGACTGGGGCACCATCATCAACAAGTGGAAGTGAAATCAGAAACAAACTAAACTGGACTCTCACATACTCTCTCTCTGCCCTAATCTTGGAGATGGACAAACTCAGACCTTGCCAACAAGTGGCCTGGTGCCACTTGCCTGTCTGAGGCTCTGGTGGGAGCCCTTGTAGTAGATGCACCTGCATGATGGATCCATGACCTGCTCACAAGCTGCACCACCAAGTGTGGGCTCCTGGAGCTGGGGAGAAGAGCGACAAGGCTGTGGGGGAGTTTAGGAAATGTTCAACACCGTGGTGTGACAGTTATCCTCTGATCTGTGCCCTGACGTGGGAGGATGCGTGTTGGGTGATCTGGTGTGCAGGCTGTGTTCCAGAAGTCTGCTGTGTGGATGTCGCTTATGCCAAATATGTTGTCATTAAGCAATCACAGCCAGTTTTGTTGACTGGAGATGGCTGCTTTAATGTTAAGTATCACAGATTTTTTTTTTTAAGAATCCAGGGTAAATATCTTAATTGAAGTCCTTAGACAACATGTACAATTAGCACCCTGACAGCTGTAGCGATCTGTTTATGCTTTGAGCTCTGTTACCTGTCTAAGCATAACTTGTCTTGAGAAACAGCTGCACAGAAAAAAAGGCAGCTATTTCAGAATTTTTCAATTCTCTGAGCAGTGTTGAATGAAATTGTAATTTGCTGTTGTGGTTTCTTACTGCTTATTAAATAAAGTCTTCCGATAATCATGATTGTGATTGTTGGCAAAATAAATCTGAATTAACTAGTATGAGGAATGATCAAGATATGTTCACATTAAGTTCTGTCTTTGCTATTTTTAAAAGACCTTTGTTCTCTTTGATTTAATGCTTGAGCTTGAAAATCCAAGTCTTTGCCATTGAAAACAGCAGCTGAATCAATAGTGGTAGTCTTGCCAAAGACAATGAATCTTTTAAATCACTTCCTATTTACTAATATATCTTTATTATTCTCTGGCTAAAGCATCATAGTTTCCACAGATTTCACAATTCCACAGGTTTTTTTCAACATCATAAAGAATATTTTCAGGAATTCATAATGTAGTTCAGAGTGTCGTTGCCCTACTCAAGGACATCTAAGCAATTTGCAAAGTTCACTGACAAAATTGCCATATTTTGGATGTTGCCTGTGGTGGGAACATTGCTCAAGAAGACTGACAGATTAAAGCTATTGGCCTTTGAATCAGACGTCACAGATGTTGCTTGTGGTGACTAGGCAAGAGTATTTCCAAAATGAAATAATCGGGGAGGGGAAAAAGATACAGTGGCAAAGAGACAGTCATTGATAAAATGTGAGGAGAAAGCTCTAGCTGCTTGGGTAAATCTACAGGATGCTTAGATTCAAGAGAGACTAGGCTGTAAGCAGAGAATTCACCTGACAAAGTATGAATGAGCTTTTCACAGCAAAAATTGTGGTGACTTACCTAACTTGATTAAGTAACCTTTTGTTGATTCTGGTTCATGCAGTTCCTCCCTTCTTGTTCCTTCTTGTAGCGATTAAAAGCAAATCTGAATTTCTTAGTCTGAGACTCTCCTTTTAAAAAAATACTTCTTGTCCCTTACCCTGTTGGGTAGCAAGGCATGTGTACATTTAAATATTGCTACTCAACAGTATTTCTGGTAATCCTCTGCTTGCTTACTGGCCCATCTAATTTTATTTGCTAACTCTTCTGAAGACATTCTAAAGGCATGGTTA
Organism: Athene cunicularia; assembly: GCF_003259725.1. Classification (NCBI taxonomy): domain Eukaryota; kingdom Metazoa; phylum Chordata; class Aves; order Strigiformes; family Strigidae; genus Athene; species Athene cunicularia. Next base: position 1,894,241 of record NW_020799102.1, read on the forward strand.
TTGCTGGAACAGTAAAGCCCCCCCCGCCAATATCTGTGCTGTTTGCCTAGTCTTTCTTATACATCCTTCTGAGACCCTCAGGCTCTGACTTTTGTTTATAAGGCTTAAACTACAGTTCAGGTTTACTAGAAGGGTACAACGTGCTGAATACATTGGCCTTTGTTACATAGAAAGCAGATTGAGAAGTAAAATGTGCAAAAAATGGCTAGGGAACACAGCAGAGTAAGAGCAACCAGATTTAGCTAGTTCTGTTCTCTGTTGCTGCCTTTGCAAACCACCAGGCAGGCTCAACATAATTTAAATGTATGTGCTTACAGCAGAGTTGAGACTTTCATTCTACTATTGCTCCTAATTATCCTGCTGTCTTTATTGAAATCTGTCCCTCAGGTTTACTAGTGGCTTAAAATTGAACTGTCAGAACTGTCAAGCAAATCTTAGCAATACTTTCATTCACTGATACCCCATTCTGTGGCCCATACCGTCTTAATCAAGTGAATACTATAATAGCACCAATGCTTCTCACAGTTTTTCCCATTTCCCAGAAGGATGGAAAAGCTCTCCACAACCCACTGGGCGAAATGGTGTAAGAACTTAGTTATTGTACTGCAAAAGGCTGTAGATCATTGACAGTGAAGTCTTACATGTGTTGCTGTCTCTAGTGCCTGCAAAGAACTTGGTATGTCTTGGCAACGTAAACTCAAATATGTGCAGTTTAACATCCTTAATAGTATTTTAAATTAACTAGTGTCTGATTAATTCAGCATTATGGATGCAACCTTAAGTACTTGGGCAGTCCTAGATAGTAATCGTAAAGGACTGAAATATTTTAATTTCTCTTCTTATAAGCCCTACAAGATAGGGAAGAATTCTGATGTGAAAGCCACAAATAGAGAACTGAGTGAGGAGAGGAGAACTGCTTACGGGCCTTATTTTAGACTGGCGAGGCTGCCCCAGGTCCCTCTAGGGTCAGGGGAAAGACGTGCTCTCGGCTCAGAGCATGGGTATGTGTTACCAGTCCCTCAGCAGCTTGGTTTGAGTCATTCTTCTTCCCCAGGGCTGGTTTTCCATTCCATGCTGGGCTAGAGAGTGTGTGTGTGGGGGGCAGATTTCACTCAGCTGTGCAAGCCCAACTGTAAGAGAGCAGTAGTCTGTGATATTAATTCGAATAGAAAAAACCCCCAGACACCAACCCCAAAAGCAAACAGTCCCAGGAGCCACTGCACCCACCCCCTCTCCCCCATGGCCTGGGCTAGTTTCAGCATGCGGCCGCTCGCCAAAGCTGCGGCGTCACGACCACCAACCGGGGCCGTCGGGGCGCGGGGAGGTGACAGGGAAGCCCCAAGTCCCGACGCGCTTCCTCCGCACCACCGACACTGACCCGTGCCCCCAGCGGGCAGGCGGCGGCCCCGCCTCCCCGTCCCCTCTGCCCGCGGCGGCGCGGAGCCCCTCAGGCGCTGCCCGCCCCCGGCCGGTGCTGTGCCCGCCGCCCCGGCGGCATGACGTCACCCCGGGCGCAGGGCGCATGCGCAGCATTGCGGCGCCCCGGCCCGGGCCGCCCC
>NW_020799102.1:1895849-1938477 GCF_003259725.1 Athene cunicularia
GCCCCGGGCAGCGGCGCTTGTGCCCCGCGCCGGCGCCTCGGGGTCCGTGTAGCCGCCCCGGGTGCTTGAGATGCAGAAGGGCCCTGCTGTGCACCGCCGTCGGTTTGTAGAAGTGCACCCAACTTCTTAAAAACCCCAACAAAGTGCCTCTTTTAAACGGCCTTTTCGAAGTGGAGGGTGTGTGGTGGCATTATGATGGGTCATCTCTGTCTTAACAGCCGTCTGCTGCGCTCCTCTCCGAGCTTGGTTGCATTTATCAACTTTTAGTCAGGCTCTTGGACATTTGAAACACGCAGGTAATCGTAATGAACCAGATTTTGCAGGGAAAGTGAAGACTTTTTGTTTATTCTGTGTTAAGTTATGTTGTAGCATAGGATAAAAATTCTCTTCCCAGCAGTATCTGAAAAGAAATCGGATTAGGAAGTAATTACCTGTTAGATGACAATGTTTGCACTGAATACACAACTAAACCACATCAATCTATCCCACAACACCGTGTCAAACCTGGGCATCCTTTTGTTTTAGCAGCACCTTTTTTCAGCTTTAGTTACACTGTACTGGCTTCAGTTAGATTGTTGCTTAGCATCTTTAACTGTTCAGAAAGATACAGAAATGAGGTGATGAAAACCTGACCTGACATCACTTCTTATTTTGTGTATTTGAGCTCAGAACTTGACCAATGTTATGTTGTTTTTTTCTTTTTTTTTTTTATTAGCTTGTTTTAATAAGATGTCTTGATGTTTTTTTTCATCATTGTATTTAACAGCCCTGCTCCACCCCCGATAAACACCTGTTTCTTGTAGAGTGAAATTTGCATTATTAGAACTGACTTCTTACATTGAACTCTCTTAAACTTTGGCTATGATGGAAACTTTTTTTTTTTTCTTTTAATGACTTCAAACAGAATTTCTCATCTGACCCTCATGCTGAGCAGTACCTTAGCCTAGAAGAATTCACGTTTGTGTAATGTTAAAATAACTGTAGACCACAATTTGAGACTCAAAGAGTGAATACAGCATAATGAGCTGCGCTATAATGGCACTTTAAATTACAGCATCAACTTAATTTAAAAAATGCAAGAGAACAAAATGCAATACAATTTCATTGAAGGATATGTGAGGTTCCACAGATTTTTTTTCTTGATTAAATCACAAATGAATGAAGTTTCTGGGTTTGAAACCGTTTCTGATGTTAATTTTGTTATTCATTTACTATATATCTATTTCTATAATGTAGTGCAAGGCACACTCAGTAATACTGCCTGATCTTGATAGGAACATGAGTAATTGTCCTCACATAATTAAATTTTAAGCCAGCAGCGTATTACTTTGAGCTATCTATCTAACAGTAAACTGGAAGACATCAGTGCCTTTTTTTTTTTTTTTAAATATTGTGTCTGAGTGCGCAGGTCTGAAAGCTGGAGCATGATGTTCTTTCTGTATCTGCTTTCCCGGTCAAGGACTACATCTATAGTATGTAAAACTGCAGCATGCAATGTATCTTGGACTCTGCTATTCCACCATGATACTGTAATGGTGTTTCTTGTGACAAGGTGTGGGTTTTGGGGAGAATAGTATTTATGGGGGAGACTGATTTTTGTGTGATGTGAGGAAAGGGTTTTAAAAAAAAGAGTGGGGGAAATGAGGAGGAGGATAAATTTGTGATAACGTCACAGCATATGAGCTAGCTGGAATTCCGGTGCATTTTCTTGAGTTTGTTGTGTTATTAATAATGCATGATTGTGTGACTGATAATGCTTTCAAATTGTGTCTTAGGTTATAGCCTTCTCCACTGTCCACTGATATAAATGGGAAGGGTCTCTGTTGATTTCAGTGGGTTTTGGATAAAGCTTTGAAACACTTTGTGCTTCCTGGAAGGCTTTCTTGTTTGAATGAAAGGGTTATTGTTCACTGTTTTTTTTTCCCCTCCTTCTTATTTCTGTTCTGAAAAATAGATTCTGAATCCTTGTACTGTTGAAACAATTTGCTTCATAAGTGTCCATTGTTGGAAGAGAGGCGCTGGCACTTGAGCCGGTGGGTGCAGGGGTGGGGAGCGGGATGCCTCCCCAGCGCGGTGAAGCCGGGCACCGCGGGTCTCTCCAGGGCTTTCCTGCGTCAGGGCTGCCGGAGCCCAGCCTGGCATGATGTCATCGCTACCCCACCGCCGCAGGGAACTGGCGGTGGCTGCCAGGGCCTCCGGGGATGCTGCCGGCAGACTTTGTTCTCACCAAGCTAATGAAACTGTGTATTTCAGATATTCAGCCTTAATATTGATGATACAACGTTTTCTGCAGACTTACAAATGAAGCATAAGATCGTGAATTGATGCTCAGTCTAGTTACTTTGCTTGAAGAGACACCTCTGATACTGTTTTTCCTTTGTATGTCAGAAGCTTACTAAATAGCACAACTGTAACACTTTTTCCTGATAAAGTTGTCTGACTGATGGAAAATGCATGATATATGCATATGTGTCTGGGTTTTTTAATATAGAGAGAAGTACTGTATTTAGGACTTTGTAATTAGCGTGGGTTAAAAGAGAGCATGTTATCTATTGTTAGGGCTTCTTTATCCCCAAATTTAAGTGATCAGGTTATCTGAGCATCCTTCCTTATTTTGATAATTTTGTTTCCACTGGGTGATGTGTCAAACCAAATAGAAAAAATCTACTAGGTGGTAGTAAAACAAAGCAAACAAACAAAAAACCATAAAAAAATCTGACTCAGTTGCTGAACTGGACAAGGGAGGAGCTGACATGTGTTTCCACATTTCCAGATGGTGTTGATGTGCCAGAAGTGATGACAGAAATCTCTTAAGTATGCTGTAAAGGTCTGTTATAGATACATTTCCTTCACAGAGGAAATCAGAATAGTTGAGGTTAGAAGGAACCTCTGGAGGTTGTTGGGTCTGACCCCCCTGCTGCAGCAGGGCCACCTAGGACCAGTTGCCCATGACTCTGGCCAGGTGATTTTTGAATATCTCCAAGGATGAAGACCATCACCTCTCTGGGCAACCTATGCCAGTGCTCAGTCATCCTTACAGTGGAAAGGTGTGTCCTGATGTTCAGATGGAACCTCCTCTGCTTCACTTTGTGCCTATTGTTCCTGGTCCTGTGATGGGGCACCATGAAAAGTGTCTGGCTGCTGCCCTATTTCCACTCTCTCTTCAGGTATTTCTATATATTGGTTCCTCCCTGAATCTTCTCTTCTGCGGGCTAAACAGTCCCAGCTCTCTCAGCCTTTCCTCATATGAGAGTTGCTCCCCAGACCCTTAATCATCTTCGTGGCCCTTTGCTGGACTCTCTCCAGTGTGTCCATGTCTGTCTTGTACGAAGGAGCGCAGAGCTGGATGCAGCACTCCAGGTGTTGCCTCAGCAGTGCTAAGCAGAGGGGAAGGATCACCTCCCTCCACATGCTGGCAATGCTCTGACTAATGCAGCCCAAGATACCATTCACCTTCTTTGGAGCAAGGGCACATTGCTGGCTCATGGTCAACTTGGTGTCCACCAGGAAGTAATGCAATACATCAACTACCAAAAATCTTCTGTATGTAACATAATTTACTGTAATCCTGCAACATTATGATAGGATTTCTTAATTTAGTTTGTATGACTGTGCCCTGGAAAGGTAATGAGAATGAAGTTGTGCTTCATCTCATCTTTCAACAGGAGTCCCTTAGCTGTTGAGTTAAATGTGATCTGAATGACGGTGGAAATACTTGCGCTACATGGAACTGTTGGAGTTTTTGTGCTATGTTCTTTTTGACTAAAGATTTTGTTTTCCTCCTCTGTGGTGTGTTTGTTTTTAACAATCGCTTGTCAATAGAATTTGTTTAGGATGGAGTGGCAAAACACAGGATCAACTTACCATTGCATTACACTTATGTGTAATTGTAGTCTGGGAGTTGCTATTACAGAATACAGAACTCAGACACAAATACCTGGACACCATATTCTAATCTAAGATGTTCTGTTGCAAATGCCTTAGTGGGCTTGAATGTCATATTATAAAGATGATAACAGCTATTGTTACAAAGGAAAAATATAGTAAAAAAAAAAAAAAAGGAAAGAAAATCTGTATAATCTATGAAAAAATGATTGGTAATTTAATAATAGGATTGTTTTTAAAAAAATCTCACTGTATAAGACTAAGGCCAGTGATAGTCTGTCACATCTGTTTCTTTCTGCCTTTCTTCCCAGTCTGAGCTGGTCTTTTAAGGTTTGGTCCAAAAATTAATTTATTCAGTAGATTGACATGTGCATTTTGCCAAGGCCCTTATCATGGTGCTTTGAGTTTTTCATCTGATCATGAGCTTCATCCTTAAAGGAGGATGGAAGTGAGTGTTAGGTGAAGCCCAGGTGTCCAGGAAATATCCTTCCTGTATGTAGATACCCTTCATGTGCCTTTTCAGGGTCCATGTTAGATCTCCTTTCACTCTGGTATATGATGATGTGATACCATTTTACTTAATCTCTCAGATCTTCTTTTGTCTTTTGTTTTTGATGGTGTTGAGGCAAGATCTGTATGTGTGTAGATTATGTAGCGTAACAGGACCGATTATGAGTAAGGCACCTATATGCTGGCACAGTAATGGCTTTATTAGTGCTGGTGGGTGAAATTCTAAAGGAAGATATCTGGTGTGTAGTATTCACTTAGCTCCACTCAAAATTAATCTGACAAACTGATATTAGAGCAAGCATTTCTCCTCACCAGTAAAACAGAGTTGTTGTCTCACCTATCCCTCTGTCTGTAATTGAAGTGTCATTATTTTTCTATTTTGTTGGCATCAGATTTAAAATGACAGCTTATCTTCATACATTTCCTGTTGGTAGGGTTTATTTTAACAGCATTCTGTATCAATATAAACTCTTAAAAAAATGGGTGTGATGAAATGATTGAAGGCATTTGTCCCATATATAAACCAAGAAATTGCTTAGTGTTTCAGAATTGGGGTGGTAGTTTTCCTTTGTGATAGTAATGATGTTATCAACACCTGTGTTAGTTTTTGAGTTCAACAGACTTAAATAATTGCAGGCTTTTATTTTGCCTCAGTTATTTATAAGGGGTAGCTAAAGGGAAAGAGGAGGAAGAAGAGCAAACAATTAAAATTAGCAGATATAATTTTCTGACTGGCATTTAACCTGTTTTGTGTTTTCTTCTTTTGGGCATTTTTTTCTTGGAATTGAGACATGACATTTGGGGTTGGAGCCAGCCGTGATTCTTGCAGTGAAGCTCTTCTGCAGTACTGTTTATTCCTTGTGTAAATAGTGTGTGAGTAAATTTCTCTCTCTCTAATGTGGTAGTAGTACCAACAGTTGGTGCAGATGTGAATTGCATTGGTGGGAGCCATTGCTTGATTCTTCCAGAGGCTGAAGTGTACTGTGATTTTGTGGTTTTGTTTTTGGTGGTTTTTTCCCCCTCTTCCTCTCTTTGTCCATATGGATGGTATTGGTGCAAGCTTCCCACAGTTCCCTAATGGTGTGCCTCTTCCTTTGGGGATTCATTCTGAGACTGAAAGGGAGGTTTTTCAGTTTCTTTGCTTCTCTGAGATTGCTAACCAAGGTGTTAACTCTGTGGGGGGCCTCTCCAAGTAGCACCAAAGCTGAGACCACACACTGTTTTCACGTAGGTCACTGTGGACCGGCAGTAGATAGCAACAACTTTTGGCTGGATTTATGCTGTCACATGTGAAACATTTTAATCCGGATAATAGTTTATTCCGTTCCTCCCTACCCCCTCTATCTTTTCCCAAGAAGCTGAATCTGTTTGCCATGTTTGAGTGCCAAAAAGATCTTTTGTCTCTTTGGGAACTGAGGCAGACGTGCTAGGGTAGCTGATACATAGAATAAAGAATGGGAGAGCTGATGTAAGGGGGAAGCAGCTGTACTTTGCTGAACTACATTTAAAGCCACAGTTTATTAGGTGATGTTTCTATAATGCCAATCTTATGATTATAATTTTTGTATTTTATGTTAAATTGAGCTGTGTGCTTTACAGAATCATCCCCTCAAAACCCCCAAACCTCTTCATTCTTCCACCCTTCAGTATTCAGTTACAAATTCAGTTTATTTGGAAAGCTTTTAGGTAAGGTGTGTGGGAGGAGAAAATGTATAGGTTTTTGGTTTGAGAATAGGCTAAAGTTGCTAAAACAGTGTCTAAAGAATTAAAGTTTACAAGTCTGATTTTTGAAGCCTTTTTAAAAAGCTATGGTAATTTCACCCTATTAAAGCAAGACATATATACAAAGATGGGTTGATTTGGCTTTTTGTTCCTTTGGGGGTTTTTTGTGTTGTTTTGTTTGTGGTTTCTTTTGCAAGAGTGAAACTGCACAAAGAGAATATCTGAAATGGATTGTATGGGAAATACTGCCATTTGCTAATAAGAAAACACTTTTTTTTTTCCCCCCCTCTTCTAAATCTTCTAATTACTGATCCTGTAGTTACAAAACACTACAGCTGGTTTTATCTGCCTTTTGACTTACTGATGTCCTACTTGAGTGTTCTTGGTAATGACTTCTCATACTTTCTTTTGAATTCCCTCTAACCTGCAGGGCTCATGTAGCAGAAATAATGCACGTGAAGTGACAATGTCAGAAGCAATTACTTACTGATGTATGTTGTGCAGTAATTATTCTCTCTGAATTTCTTGACAATCCTTTTAGATTTGTTTGCAGTGAACTGGAATGTTAACCCTGGAAGGCTTAAAATACTATTGCACAGAGAAATTATCAAGCATTCCAGCAGAAACTGATGAATGATGAAGAATTTACTTGGGAGTGCTTGTGCTCAATGCTTGTTTCTTAGTGTTTCCAGGAAAATGCTATTTTGCTTATGGTTTGCTGGGCCAAGTTTCAAACTTTCCTGTAGAATTGTGGAGTATTGTCTTTTCTCTTTAGTTTTTTTGGTTTTTACTGGTTGTATGATCAGCCATGTTCATGTACAATAATGTACCTCTGTACTGAGTTATTTACATATTGATACTGAAGCATCTTGAGAAGGAAACTTCAGTGCATTTCACAGATAAGTGATTGCAGACAGATAGCATGGCAGTCATAAGCAACCTTTTCATTTTCAGATATAGCTACATCTCAATGTTTGAGTAAGGAAAAAGGGCTGGTTTTACAGAAATGGGCATTCTTTCAGCATGACTTCAGGTGAGTTTGGAAGTTTTATTGCAATTGTAGCATTCTGCTGCTTGTGTCTACAGTTGCACTCTGTTGCAGAAATACGTGGTCAGAGGTTGCTGCAATGTACGGATCTGTGCATTGCTTCCATCTTCTGCAAGCATAAATTTTTATGAGCTATTCTGCTATTTGCATATATTACTTATTCCTCCTTAACTTGCTACTTTCAGCAAGCTCCCTTACCAACTGTTGTTTCCTGATTTTGCTTCCCAAGCCCAGCACTGTCCTACTGAGCTGTCCTCAGAATTTCTTTGGGGAAGACCCGAGTCCCTTAAGTTAACAAGATCAGTGCCAGCTCTAACCAGCATAAGACTGCCATGTCCCATCCTGGATTTTTTTACATGTGTGGTCTGTGAGCTTGAAATGTGAAATAACTCATTGAAAAGTTTTGCTGAAGGCTGGTAAAATTCCTATTTTCCAGTATCTCAGTCATTTCTGCAACTGAATCTTGCAGACATTTTAGGCAGCCCAGGCCAATCAAACTGCAGATGGTTGTGGTCTCCCTTTCCCTGTCCCTACCACAGTTGTGTGCTCCTGCCTCCCTCCCTTGCACAAGGACTAGCTGGTCCCATTGGATGTGGTTCAGTGTAGCAGGTTCCAGGGAGCATCAGTCCTTGGTTGGAGAAAAGAGGTTGGTAATGCCATAGGCACCCTGAAGCACAACTCCGTTGGGGGCCATATTCAAAAAGTTCTTTAGACTGAAATCCACGTGAATGATCTGCAGAACACCGACCTGACCTCTGAGGGGTTTGTGATCCGGAGGACACAAGTTACTTATGCTCTGTGAAGCTGCTTTAGTGCTGCAAGGTCATTGCAGGCAGTGAGCATTGGATAGATGTCCCAGTGTTCACATCTACCCTGGGAGTGTGCTGCTCAGGATCCGTGAACTGACCTTCCTGACACAGAGATCTGCCCTTGCATGTGTTAGCAGCCTTGAGAATGGCTGCCATTTCACAGGTGAGGCCTTAGAAACAGGGCCTAATCCTGGCTTGGAAAATGAAGGAATCTGGATGTATCACTGAGTGAGGCGAGATGAGTGGCTTTTTGATAATTCATTCCATGAATAGTTCTGAGTCTATTATGCGTGGGTGACAAAGTGGGTTCTGGGAAGTACTTGGGTGCTGTGGGGGTATTTGGGCTTGCATGTCTTTTTTCCCCTTCATATAAAGGTGTCTCTTTTTCACTTTTCTTCTTACACAGTTAAAACTACATATAACATAATATTTTGTTGTTCTCAAGCTTGACCAGAGAAGGGATTTAACTCATAATCTTGGTTCTGTGGAACCACAAGCCATCATCTTTGTCTGTGTCTTTGAACAAAGGGGTGATAACAGTTATAAGTGGTTAACTTGGACCTGTGACTTGTGAGTTCAGGACTGAAGTACTTGACTTTGTTCTTCCTTTGTTCTAATCAGATTTTCTTATTGAAAACATTTTTTTAACCAAACATAAACCATACCATGTGAAGAAGAAAGGTAAGCTTGATATGGTACATGTAAAAGGAAGAAAGCTTGAGAAGTGTTTAGTGAGATGATAAGAAAGGATATAGTCAAGAGTTTGTCATATCTGTTGACCAAACTGTCAGCACATCTGATTAATTTTCTGGTATTAGAAATCACATCTATTTTAAAAAGAGAAAAAAAGCACCAAGCAACTTGATGACTTTCTTACAGGGCATTTGGGGGGGGGGGGGGCACCCCTTTATTAAGACAGGTTATTGCAAAACACTTATTTTGGAAGGTTACATAACTTAGTGGACAGGGCTTGTATATTTAGATGGTTGTATAGGTGAACTTTTCGTATTTTGCTGATCTCTGTATGTCATTGTAACCTGCTTGAAAGGTTTCATGTGTATTTTAAAATATGGCTTTCCTCTTCAGCGCACTCCCAGAAGGATAGAAATACTTGATGAAAGGACTGTACAGGTGCTTCAATAACATTTGGTCCTTGTGTTTTCATACAGATGTGTTTCCATTTGTCCTCAGAGCTGGAGTTTAGAGGGCAATGGGAGCGCAAAAAGTAGGAACATTTAACTGGAGGCACATGCCACTGTAAAAGGAGACCCACCGTGGTTCAGGAGGGTTGCCTGAGGTGGTCTGTGCTTCAGTTTGCTCAGACTTTCCTGAGGCGGTCTGCTGATCTTAGATGGGCATGAGGAGAACAGCTGATTTCTATATTAAACACAGTTGAAATACGCTTGTCTCCACTTCTGCTTTATATTTCTAGTACACGTAAAAGAACTGTGTTCTATTCTGAAGATAAGCCACCCTTTTCCTTTCTCAGTGTCCTCTGTTGCACGGATTTCAGATCTACTGTGTAATGGAAACGGCGCCGCCCCCTCAACCCCCGTGGCTGAGAACATGCCTGTCATTGTAATTTTGAGTGCTGCTTCTGTTGTTTAGTTGGAAACAGATCTAAATATCCTTCTGTAAGTCTTTTTGCTGTGGCTAAAGCAGAAAAGTAGTTTAGTAAAACAATTCTGTTTTTAAGAACATTTCCTTGAAAATTTCTGCCAGGCAGTCTTGATTAAATACATTGTATCCATCTGCCTGCCTGTGTTATATGCAAAGTAGGGAAAAAAAAAAATTAGTATGCTTTTAAAGACATAAACTGAGGACTTTTGGAGGTTTTTTTCTTGTTTGTTTTTTAAAAAGCTGCCTTAGATTTTTGATGGTTTCTTCTGCCACTTCCCTGTTCCACTTCTTCCCGCCTTCCTTGAAATGGTACCAGAAAAATAAAAACAAAAGCTTTTGGTTTCCTGACCTTACAATCACAGAATGCAGATGTCCTCAGCTGTTTTTCTGTGGTGCTTTAAATCCATTGTTGCAGCATTTGAAACTATTCCAGAGTGTGTGTGGCAGTGTTTTGTTACCAACTAGATGAATGCTGAAACTTAAATGATGAGTGGATATCTATTAACTCTTAAATTTTAATTTTCTGTAGAGGGCTTGGAAGAATTGATGCTATCAAAGCAATGAATGATCAAGAGATTATTTGTGTCCAGTGGAGTTTGCAGTAAATATCCAGTTAGTGAAATGAACTCTTGTTTTTTATTTCAGTTCACATTCCCGTTAAAATTCTTGAAACATTACAGTTCTTGAATTCTGGAAAGCAAAAGAAAAGGGGAAAACAACAGGGTCTTTTACAGTCAACAGATTAACTTGTCTCTTTGTCCTTCTCACCTTTCTAGTGAGTGTAGTAGGAAGGATTGTATTGTCCCCTGATGTTCAAATGTATGTTGTATGCTGAAAGAAATGTGTTCTCATGGGACTGGGGTAAGGGATCGTTACAATCAAGTTTGGGTTGCCTAGATGACAAACAGGCCGAAGAAAAAAAGAGTCATCACTCTGGTTATTATTTTCTTCTCTGTACTTCCTCTAAAGAAAGTCCTTCAGCTTTTACAGATGAAAGCATGGCACTCCACCCAACATACATTTTGGTTGCACTTAAGATATGTACCTAAGCAGAAGGCAGTCTGTCCATAATGCATTTTTGCACCTTTGTGTTAGAAAGGCAGACAGTGAACTTCCTTTGTCTTTGAGTTTTTTTGTCAGGGAAAGCAGCGCAGTAACTTACATAGAGAAGTTTTTAGAGGAAGTCCCAGATGTGAAAAATCATCGGTTGTAGATCTGTTACAAATCCAGTGGGATGACAGCCACTAGAGACAGTGATTGATTGAAACCCCTGATTGATTCATTGGGGACAGTGATTGAAACCCCTGTTTCCAGTTCCTTCAACAGGAGTGCTGCAGTAAAATGGAAGTGATTCTGAAGCTTTTCTTACATGGATAACCTGATACATTAAAAGTCCCAGTAACAAATTAATTGGTCTAACCACCACTTCAGTTTGTGCTATGCCAGGTGGTCTGCCAACAGGAAAAAGGGGGGTTGGAAGTGCAGGACAGAGGGTTTATGTGTTTCAGGATAAAAGGGAAGAGTTCTTTTTGTGTATATCTGAGGAAGAGGTTTGCTGGGGAAGGGAGTTCTCTCTAATGAGAAATACGTGCAGTTCTGCTTAAGGAGGAGGAACTGGAAGGAAGGAAACAAGTCATAATCTGAAGGCATTTGTGCATTGATGGAGTGACTGTTGCTTACGGATTCGGCAGCTGCGGCTTTTCTTGAATCATGCTTTTTATTCCAAGAATTCTTCTTTAATGAATATCTTACCTTAGTCTGCCAAACTTTGGATGTTTATTTCCTACATTGTAGAGTTTTTTTTTTGTTTTGTTTGTTGTTTTTTTTTTTTTTTAGATAGTTAAATACTTGTTAAAGATGGAATCAGAGAAACTTAATGCTTTGTTTTTGCTTTAAAATCAACTTTGGCTAATTTTTAGTATATTAATAGCTTTCTAGGTATGTATTGAAGGACTTTTCTTTAATATTAGAATATGGGGTTCTGAAAAATCAGAACGGTATTACTGTCCAGAAGGCTAGGTCTGGAGTTTTTGCCTTTCTTTTCTTGTCTGTTTTTTAAGGGCTAGAATGAATCAACAGATTGCCATCTCATTTCCTATCTAGTATGGTACAGGCCCTATAATTTAATTACTGTCTGGATTATCCCAAGTTTTTGCTCTTAAGACTTGGAAATAGAATATTTGATCATTTCCACTGGCAAGCATAAATACAGCTTCTGATAAATATAACTTATGATAAATATATAATTTTTATCAGAATTCTTTTGCCATTGATTTTATGATACTGCTTCTTGGCTTGGCTGTCTTTTTATGCCTACGTACATCCTAAGCACTTGTATTTGCTTTTATAATGTAACAACGTCAGCTATTGGTCATCTCTCAGTTTGACTAATCAAGAAGTCCTCAAATATCTTGGTGTACATACCAGCTCTTCTCCCCAGTGCCCCCCTTCCCCCATTTTGCTCTCATTTGCTTCATACTTTCATCCTTTCTACAGTGTGGATGCCAGAAATAGGCACTATCTCTTATGCGAGCTGACTATTTTTATTTGGACTTGGACCATGAATTTTAGAGCTGGAGTAATTTTATGTTCAGTAAACATAATTATTTACCTTAATATCTATAGCCTTATTGTGTGTACTGAGAACGACTGCTGACTGAACTGGGAATCCTACTGCTGTTATGACACTAGCTGCTGGTTTTAGATTAACTTAATTCTAAATGTGTTGTGGACTGCTGCTATTCTTGTATCTTTGGAAACAATTCAGACTCTTTTTCTAGTATGTTAGGCGCCTTGACAGTTGTGTTACTGCAGTTACTCTGTTTTCACCCAAAACCCAAGAATGAAAAGGATTGTTTTCAAAATGTCCTACGATGTCTGTTTTCACCTAAGTATGGCTTTGTGCTGTATTATTTTATTTTTTTAATTGAAAGCAGGATAGAATTAGGCTGTTCTCTGGACAGTATTTATAATTAACGCACTGTTCAAATCCCCTTGTTGTTTGACTTCTGACTTGCGGCCCAAGTGTACTCTTCGGGTGTCATGGTAAGCTCAGACTTAAGCCCCCACCCTGCAAAAGTTGGGATGACTCCCACCATTGCAAGATTCTTTGAACTGTGGCATAGAAAGTGTTGAGGTAAAGGGTATGGTTATAGGGCTCTATAGGGTCTTCTGAATCCTAAATTCAACTTCTTCAGTGTGCTGCATAGTACAGGAAGGCTGCCCTATAGTTTCTGTTCCTGGTACAGACTCTCATTGTTCTTATTCATTTGCTTAATTACAGCCATATGACTGTCTTATGTTGAAGCTGTTTTATATTTACTTAATTAAGAAATTCATTTTAGTGGCAGCAGGAATTGCATATGCAACCTCTGTATGCTAAAAGATTCCTATAAGAGTGTCCTATCTGGAAAATATTATGTTTTGATTGCATGCTATCTAGTATTTTTTATTGAAGATGTCATGTGTACAATCACTGTACACCAAGACCAAAGGAATTGAATTAGTAACAGGCAGTATCACAAGAATTTAAAGAAAGAAGGTGCTTGGCAGGGTGAAAGTAACAAACTGCTTAATCAGAGTCAGTAGAGCTTTCTGGATGTCTGTTTTGTAATTATTTTGAGGAAGATCAGGGACTCGATGAACAAACAAAGGTGGCAGTATTAACAATTCTTTAAAATCAGTGTTTCGTGATCATTTAGTACTTGGCCACTTTTTCCAATAACTAGAGTATTTTCTTCTCACTAGCTCTTTATTGTCATAGGGGAAAAATTAAGCTAGGTTCTACCCTTTGAAAGAGATGCTCAAAGACTTTTTTTGTAGCTAGTGTTCAGGGAGAATTTCCTGTACAGTTCCTAGTCTTGCATAATTTTTACAGTTGAAGCACTGCAGTCACTTTCTAAAAACTAAAATGAAATAGTGAATTGACACCATATACAAGAGGCCGTGATTCAGTTTTTAGAAGTTTTGTTTTCAAAGTATCCATGGCATTTTTTTATTTTATCAAGTTGGCTCTTTCTAATTAAGGACACCTTAAGCCACATGGTGCTGTTTTGTACTAGATAGAATTTATTACAGGAATGGAAAAATTTTGTGTCGGGGTGTACGTTACACAGAAGAATGATGGAGGAGGAAAAAAAATCTAGGGTTAGAAGTATACTTACAAAGAAGCAAGCTACTCAGCAGGGAAAATGGAATTGTTACAGTCATGTAGAAGTTTTCTTGGCAATTTGCATTAGAAATTTGCAAGCAATTCTTCTGTTGCTGTAAGCTACCTGAGAGGGTGTACGTGGTTGGCAGGCATACCTTGAATATACGATGTATGTGTTAAGAGCTTTCAGTACAGGCTATGACTACACATAAAGGTTTGACAGGAAATATGTTAGTACTTAGCATGCAGCTAACAGTAGTGATAGCAACCATAAATTGCACTTGCCTATGGTTCAGGTTGTAAACAGAACTTTGCAGATGGCAGTCAAAAAAGGGAGGGGAATGGAGAGAGACGTGTGTGTCTGGTGGTAGAGATTTAGGTCTGAATTTCCAGCCCTTTAAAAAGGTCATCTTCCTCTTTTGTTGAGAACTCAAATTTTCATCTTTCACTTGAAGTAAATCCACTTTTCAGTTGAAAAGGGGAAAGGTGATAAGTAATTGGAACTGCAAATTGTGCAAGGTAACCATTTTTCTTGTTACTGTGTTTGGAAGACCTCCCACCCCCTTCTTTTCCTGAAGAGGACTACAGAAGGCAGTGAATCAGATTTTTCTTTGGGTAAATCAGGAAGGAGCTAAAATTAGACTTTCAGTATTGACTCTTTTTATTCTTATTATCCCTCAAAGCTGAGGAAAGCTTGGTAGATAGCATCTTGCACATTACTGAATTGAAGAATGCTTTAGCTCATTCTAGTTTCTGGGTTTTGGTTGTGTTTGGGGTTTTTTTTGTTTGTTTGTTTGGTTTTTTTGTTTGTTTTTTTTGTTTTTCTCTGTATAATCTTGTAGAAAAGTGGTATCCATTGATATGGGTAGTTTCATGCAGATACTTCCAAAGCAATGCTGTGCTGCACAAGTTGGAAACTCTGTGTAGTATCTCAGTTTGTAAATGCTAATTCTCATCAGACCAAGACACTGACACAGCTGTCTTCTGCTCACAGGTTGAGTAGCAAGAAAAGTAATACAGGTAAGAGCAGGGAGGAGCATAAAAATGAGAGCAAGAGAGATTACTAGCATACACTACAAATCTACACGGTGATACTGCTTACATTCAGTATGAGGTGACTCAGTAAGGTATCACTCAATAAAATGAGGTGTAGTTGTTACAATACTTGAAGTGTATGCATTAGCTGTTCTAATGTGCTTGTAATTAGGAAGTCCAAATTAGACATGTAGGCCAGCATCATTTAATGTGGTATAAATATTATTAGAATGGGAAGTCTGTCAGGCCTTATGGCAAATTGTATTATATGGCTGTTAAGAGGAGTGGTGTGAGCTTCAACGTAGTTTTAACTACGTGTTACGACTAAATATAACGTGTTTCAACTCTTCGCTCATCTTGAGCAGGTTGGTAGTTTCCTTTATGCATGCAATACAGTCCATCAAATTCAGTTTACTGGAGAGATGTGAGAGGGCAGGGTTGGAGAGTTACCTGCCTCTTACATGAGATTTAATCTGGGAAGCACTGAGTGTACCTCACCCCAGTCTGAGACTGCTGTGAGCTGAGCTTGGCCTGCCGTGGGAAGAGCTGGGTCAAGCCAGCAGTCTTGGTAGCAGCAGCATTGGGTGTCCTGGTCATCCCTCAGCCAGGGAGAGACTGTCTCAGAGGTAATGCCTAGCTGGTGACTTCCCTTTTGATAAGCAAGCTTGCTCTAGGAACTTAAGTCTTTTATGCATGTCTTTTTAAATTACATGGTATAAGGAGAGCGCAATATAGGACTGTAATAAGGCTGACTGCCTGTATAGTGTAACAGTGGGAATAGTTTGTTTTTTCACAGTTCAGATGGATAAAATCTTCTCAGGTCACTGATTGCTGTAGCATCTTCGCTCCTTTTTTACCCCATGGTGGGTTGATGAAGTGTGAAAGACAGGAGAGGAAGGAGAGGGCATTACCCAAACCAGATGGTGATTGCTGGTGTTGAGAAGACTATTACCCCACAGGGCAGGAGCCCGCCCGTGCAACCTGGGCTGCAGGAAGAGCAGCACCTTTAGGAGTTACCCATGGAGGTTATTAAAACTCTACTACAGTCCCATGTTTTCTTCAGTGCACCAATTTAAGAACTTCTGTGTCTGTGGTTTGCTCTTTGCTTCCTTCCTGTTTTGGGGGATCCGTATAAGCTAATGAAGCTGTGGACATGGGCTAAACTGGATTAGAGAAACATGAATCTTTGTCAACCTCCTTTCATTCTCCATTTATTTATTTTTAATCCAAATAATTTCAATGATCCTATTTTGAGTGGGATGCCACAGACAGTGTTTTTTCCAATGACAAAGAAATTCTGAGATTCTCTGCTTCACTGCCATTGCTCTGCTAGTTGCAGCATCAGGTCTCATCCTAAACTGGTGTTTGTAGATTTGTACAGTGCCTAGAGAAATGTTTCTCTATGTTTTCATGATATTATTTACATTACAAAATACAATGGGATTCTTATTGTTCTGGAGGTTTGATGTTGAGAAGCATGTTGGCGTGAAGCTTCCTGAAGTATACCTTGTTTTTTTTTCCTTTTTCCTGGCACTTTGTTATGTTTATGGATTGTGTATGTTGTATGACAGTTCCTGATGAATAATCTTATAGTTGTAGCTATTTGGTTACTGTTTTAAAATCCAAAATAGATGCAAGTTTGTAGTGTGGGGTGGTTTGTATCTTTATTTTTGTAGAGCTTTTCCTCTGTTGTGATGAACAGCTGAGCAATAATGTGTGTGTGAGGCGCATCAAACGTGTTTGAAAGGCCTCCTTAGTCTTCAGCAGGCAATACTGTATTCTATTAAAAACAATCCCTTTTACATGGAACTTGCACAAAAGAAATTATTTACAGAGAAATAATGTTTGAGGACCTCTTTATTGTAACTCAGATCAATAAGGGAAGTACTTTCTAGCCATCACTTCTGCTAGAGGAGAGGAACCTTATGAAAAACATGATCTGAAGATCAGAGTCTTCTGATAGTTAATTGTGGAAACTTCTACTCACTCTGAAACTTGTGGGATACATCATATTTTTATCAGTTTATCTTCTCTACGTCTTCATTTTCTCAGTTATTCTAGAATAAAACTGTCAATTTTTGCTGATAGGTTTGCCTTGTGCATTGTTAAACCTGCTCTTGTCTTCAGTGTTTTTATTAAAACCATTTCAATTAGTACTAAATTAATCAGATGTCTAATTCATGCAGATGCAGATTTTGAAACCATGAATTATTTTTGCCTGCTGGAGATGTGTGGCAGTTGGTATTTTGCTGGAGCAGGGTGTTTGTGTTTGACACTTCTAACTGATCATAAATTTAGGGTTAATTGCTTTTTGACTTCTGATATAAGCAAATATTGTTGTGGAATTTTTTTCAACTGTCTGTTGATGGGTGTCTAGTGAGAACCCCTAGGTATTTAGTGAGAGAAGTGTAGGGGGAGTGTAGGTGATTGACTCACTGGTCCTCAGATTCTCTTTAGTTGTAGTGGCAAGAGAACAGGGTGGCCAGTGTCCTGGAGTTGCACAGATCACCTTTCTGTTCCTGGGTTGAACTTCCCAGGTGTTGTTGGTGAGCTTTCACTTGAGATTCCCTGCCCTACTGGTATCTTTGGAAGTCAGCATTGCCCAATCTGAAGGTCCAGTGATTTGCTGTATTACAAGCATGAAGGTTCTTCCAAAACGAGATAGCTAAAGGTGGAAGACTGTGCTGCTGTGAAAGAGAAAATGAGCATCATGCTCATGCAGAAGTCAACATGGGAAATCTGGTATTGGAGCTGGGTGCTTCTAGAAAAGAAGTGTGATATGGAGACGCTCTGGTAAGAGCAGTGTCTGTGCAACAGCTGAATTGTTTGATGAATTACAGGAAGGCATTTAAGTGTTGCCTTCTATTTCTGTCTGGATCAGGACTGAATGGGTTTCTAGAAACCAATTTCAGTACTTTCATTAACATATAGACAGACTTCAGGTCTAAAAAATTTAAGTGTGTGATTGACAGAATGTCTCTTTGGAGGAGATGGGGCACAGTTCTTAAAATATGTAAGCATCCATTTGGTGTTGTGTTGGGTTTTGTTTTATCATAAGGGAAGAGCAGCATCATGTATTGTGCAGTATTAATCATCTTAAAAGGTCTTTGAGTCACAGATTTAATTCCAAAATATGCACGACCTTCCGCATAGGTGAACCCAGTGATTGTGGTGTGCGGTTTCTAAGTTCAGGAGAAAATTTGGCCTTCGCATATTTTCTACCTTATATGTATGTGTAAGAGAAAAAAAAAAAAACAGGAACAAAATAGCTTAGTAAATGTCTGAGGTTTTTCCTCAATTATCTGAAAGTTGACATTACATCATCTGCACAGATGTAAATATAGAAAATAGTAGGTGTGTTAAATCTCCTGACTTATTTTAAAACCTCTTTTACAGAGGACTCTCTTTACTTGAGTGCATGTTTGTGTCAGTAAATAGACATGTGGCATTAATGTCCATTTTCTGTCTGGGAAATTGGATGTTTCTTTTAAATGCTTATTTTCATCTTTAAAGGTTGCTTTTAGCTGTTGTGGAAGTGCAGTTATGTTTTTCTGTCATTGACTCGTCTCTTTCCCATGATGGTTATATTTCAGTGAAGTTGTGTTCTGTTTTTTCCTAACTACCTGTCTCTATAAATGCTTCAGATTTTCCCAAATAAGCATTTTGTTTCTCTTTGAACGATGATATTATTGAACAAAGTAATAAATAATGTAGCTGAGTGGTTTGGTATGAAAATCAGCTGAGCTGTACATTTTTCAGATAAACAGGAAAACAATCCCTCCTTCAAGTTCAGTGCTAAAAACCAAAGGATTAGCAAAATAGATGGGAATATTTTGGGTATTGTGAGACCTGTCCTAGGTTCTGATTCAGGGTAAGTTCCCTGTTGCAGGTAATATATAAGACTTAGTTTAAACAAAATCCAGAGTTACATGACTTCTCAACTGTCAAAGGACTTGTTAAGCATTCCATGGAAACAAAGTTTTGTTTGGTGTAATGTGTTTGTTAGATGCTTCATTGTCTGTAGGCAGTGTTATAACTAACTCTGTGTATGGCTTCTTTGTGGAATTAAATATGGTAAGAAATAAAGATTCTAAGCTGGTTTAGAAATTGAACTTTAAATATTACTGTAAAAGTACAGAACAAACCCAACCAATTCTGAAATCAGTTTGTATTGCCATGTAATTGCTCCATGTAAGAAAACAACTGAGGAGTTGAAGTGTGTTTTCTCTTTTGCAGGTGTTGCTGAAATAGTTTGATTTATTTAAAGCATACGATTTCATGCAATTGTGCCTGATTGTTAGTGCAGCTGTCAACAGCTGCATGCTCATTTATCTAATTGCATTCTAGTAAGATAGCTAAGCTTATTTTAAGATATGCAGTTGTGTGCATTTTTTTTTTTAAAGCAACTACACACATTCAGAAGATTTATTGCAGAAAGGTCTGTGCTGTCACAATGAACAGTCATTGCTCTAGAGGAAATTTGAGAGCTTATAACCAAGACCATATCAGCCAACCTAGTGTGTGGATAGCATTTGTGAAAAGTTGGACCATGCCACTCAAATTCATACAGTTTTAAAGCCCTGAAATGGTCTTGTCCTTGGGGTTAGTTTCATCATCTGCTCTTTGGGAGTATATTATAGTTTAACATGTAAAACTTCCATTTAACAAGCAACTAATTCCCTACTGTTGCATCAGTATTCTGGTTATATATACAGGAACTGTGAGCTTCTGTTACATACTGATCATCTCCTTCAAGAAATATGTACCTGAAATGAGAAATCTGTGTGACATCATATATATATATATGAAAAGCATATGAGGACACAGACCAGCTATTATGCATGCTAATTATGTATAGAATATTGTATGGTTTTTACTGGTATATGTTAGCTACATAATTGCAGTCGACAGTATAAAATTTATAATGCAGTGTTGTTTTTATTTGTTATATAGCTTTATGCCAGTATATACAGGCCTCTAAAACCCGCGATGGTGCCAGCCGTTTCATTTCAAGTGCAACAGAAGGTAAAGGAAAAAGTGTGGGGAAAAATAGCGCACAGTTTTCTGTTCA
The DNA here is from genome assembly GCF_003259725.1 of Athene cunicularia. Lineage (NCBI taxonomy): Eukaryota > Metazoa > Chordata > Aves > Strigiformes > Strigidae > Athene > Athene cunicularia. The sequence goes on from NW_020799102.1 coordinate 1,915,700, forward strand.
TCTGATACCCTATCTTCGTGGGCATTTATGTGGCTCTTGATCTCTTAACCTTCTAGACTCTCTTCACAGCTAACTTCTTGTAATAGATGGTGGATACCTTTTTTTCCTAAGTCTTGAAGAAGAAATTAAGTGATGCCGCTTGTATGTCTATCTTAAACTTGCATCATCTTTGCATCTTGTCTATTTGTGCTTTTCTTCAGTAACAAAATTCCACCAAAACTGAAGCTTTAGCTATGCTTTGACAAGAGTCTGAAATATCTGAAGAGTGGCTTAGAGAATTGCTCTTATGACCACAATCTCAAGATAGTCACACTTAAGGAAAAGCACAGATACTTAACGACATAGAAATGTTACAATGCTAATCCTTGCTAATATCTGCAGTCTGACGATATGCTGACTAACTGTCTTGCATTTTCTGTTTCTCTTAAAAGGAGTGTGTGCTTAATTCACTTATCCTCACATCTACCTGCTGATGTCCTGCTTTTTGGCCTTGTTTGAGCTTAAAAAGAGAATGAAATATTTACTTCTGTGTTTTTCTTTCACCTGCAGGTGAAAATTTCGAACAGACTCCACTAAGACGCACATTTAAATCCAAAGTTCTTGCTCGCTATCCTGAGAATGTTGAATGGAACCCTTTTGACCAGGATGCAGTGGGAATGGTCAGTATCAGTTAATGGTTTTTGGTTTTAAGACAAAAACCTACCTTAACAATTGAAGGCATTTATCTGTGTTTTCTTTGACATAAAAAATGTGAAGTCTATTGTAGATTGGAAATAATAAAAAATTTCTCTCAATTATGCAGGCTCAAAAGTACATTTCATTTAGTTGGGTTATTTTCTTAGAGGAGATTAAGTTAAAACTTTTAAGTGATAAGTCCCTAGGAGAGATTTTTGTTCTTTTACAAATTTTTTGCTATGTTGTAGAGAATTGATAGAGAAATAAATCGGTCTGCAATTAATGAATCTTCTTTGTGTATGATTTTTCGGTTTATTGGAATGTGGTATGGTTTCTTAATTTAGATAAAATACAGTACTTTTTTCTGTCAGGTTTCTGGTCTTAGTGACTAAAATACTTTCCTTTATCTGAGTTTGAATTCTGTTATTTTATTCCAATTGAGGTTAGTAACAGAATGGTTATGAGTTTCAATAGAAACTGCACGCAGCCCTTTTAATATGTTCCTTCAGTTTTTCAGATTTAGGTAGGTATTACTTTACATTCTACTAGGTGTTACATCTCTGTACAATAAAGTGAGATGTGATGGCAGTCTGTGGATTCTAAATCCTATTTTCACCAATGTTTCTGGAGTCAGGGGGAGAGAAAAGTGTGTTTTAATGGATATTATCTCCCATCCCTCTTTTTATAGCTGTGTATGCCTAAAGGGCTTGCTTTCAAGACACAAGCGGATTCCAGAGAACCTCAGTTCCACTCTTTTATTATTACTCGTGAAGATGGCTCACGGACATTTGGATTTTCTCTCACGTTTTTTGAGGAGGTTACTAGCAAACAGATCTGCAGTGCAATGCAGACATTGTATCATATGCACAATGCTGAATATGACATTCTTCATACTCCACCCACAAATGACAAAGATAGCTGCAGCAGCACCGGAGACTGCAATGGCACTTCTGTTTCAAAGCTACAGCGTTTTAACTCCTATGACATCAGCAGAGACACACTCTATGTCTCAAAGTGCATTTGTCTGATTACTCCAATGTCTTTCATGAAAGCTTGTAAGAAAGTGCTAGAACAACTTCACCAAGCAGTGACTTCACCTCAGCCACCACCTCTACCTTTAGAAAGCTACATCTACAATATTCTTTATGAGGTTCCTCTTCCTCCAGCAGGAAGGTCATTAAAGTTTTCAGGTGTTTATGGACCAATTATCTGCCAGAGGCCAAGCACCAGTGAACTACCATTATTTGATTTTCCGGTTAAAGAAGTTTTTGAACTGCTTGGAGTAGAAAATGTGGTTCAACTCTTTACCTGTGCCCTGTTGGAATTTCAGATACTGCTTTATTCACAGCGTGAGTACTTGGTTTCTGGTTTCTTATCTTGTAGTGTATTGGCACAAGGTCTTTTCATTTCTTGAATCTTAAAGAACACAAGGAACAGAATAGCTGCATTAAAGTGGTATTAGCATGATAATGCAGTCAGGCTGATCTATGTGCAGGTTTTAAGGTGAAGAAAAGAACTGGAGTTGCAGAGAGTGTTGCACTGGCTCCTGTTTTTAGACACCTAAACTTAAAACTTTGGGCTAGACACCTAAACTTAAAACTTTAGCCTTTCATGTAATCTCCTGTATTGATGGAATGATTGTCCCCTTTATTGTTGTCTCTGGAAATGTTGTGTTGTTGGATTGAGTAATATGCCTTCTCCCATGTTCCTCTCCAGCTGCTTAGCTGAATTCCCTCTCCTCTGCCAAACTATCCATGCATTTAAAGGAGATACATAGTTAATTATATATGGTTATGGAGAAGAATTCATGATGCAAATACAATTTTCTCTTTGAGTACCCAAAGTCACATTTCAGTTGTTACTTTGAAATAAAATTACCTGAAAAAAAATTATTTGACAGAATTTAAATCCCAAATCTCTGCTAAGGCCTTGAAACAGTTATTGCTGAAGTCACATAGATAAAGCTTTCTTTGAAGAGGATAGGCAGCAACTAAGCTGAAATAGCATCTGTTTATAAATTAATAAGTAATGTGGTAGTGGTATCCATTTTCTGTGTTGAAATTTGTGACTAGTGGGCTGCTTACTCTGCATCCTGTTACTCTAACACAGAGTATGTGGAGTTATGCCAAAAGATGATTTTCCTACTTTTTTTTTTTTTCCCCCCAAGCTGGTTAAGGTTAGTCCAGACCCACCCATCCATAGTGGTGTGGTTTAAAGTAGACAGACTGCATTTTGAACACAGTTCTATGTAATGGTAAAGAAGCCTAGAAGACCCTAAGAGAAATCCTGGGATAGTCCGTGGCATTACTGAAATCTGGTTTTGATATTTTCTTCCATTGAGCTGTCACTGAAATATGTACACTAAAAATGGTAACTATTTATAAAATATAACCTGCAGTTATTAGCAACATTCTTTTATTAGCACGAAATACAGATGTTTGTGTGTTGAGATGTGTGCATAAACTAAAGCCAAAGAGGGATTATTTTTTTTGTATAATCCAGGGGATTAAAAGTGTATAATGGCAGCAGGGCGTTACGTCACAGTTGCTGCGTTGTATAAACACTGTTAACTACCAGAGAAAAACTATACAGTAATTCAAACGCAGTCAAAAAATCGTATTGTACGCAATAGTGGTTATTCTCTTGGATATAAAACCCAAAATGCTTTGCTTATTCATCAAAAATCTAGAAATACTTGCCTAGCAGATGAAACTTCTTTTGTAGTTTCTTCAGAAATGGAGTAGTCATTTAGTTGTTTGCAATTTAGGGAGAGTTTGTTTATGTGGATATCTGTGTCCCACCAGTGGATGATTCAAACATCAGCTCTCCCACCTGTGCTTGAGACCTCCTGTGGCGGCAGCGTGTGCCTGACCGCCTGGAAGTGCCGCAAGAAAAGCGATGTGTGCATTGCCGTGTTGGAACAGATTTCCCTGATCTCTTGTCAGGACATCGCCTTACAAATACTCTTTTCTGCTGGGCTGGAACTTGACTTGCTTCTGGACTAGGCTTCTGTGTTCTGGGTTCTCTTTTCGAGTTGTATTAATAGGTTCAACTTTTTTTCTTGGATGTTTTCCAAGTGTCTGATCAGTGGTTAATTGAAGGAGCTTAAAATAGCTCTGGAACACTCGAGTTTCTTGTTTGCACGCACAGACATACGGAATTCAAAGGGATCCAGGCAGCAGGTTTCCTTCTTTTGCTTTGTTTTGGTTTGTTTAGGTTTTTGTGGATTTTTTTGTTGCTTTTGTTTGTTGGTCTTGTGGTTTGGTTTTTAAACTGGGATATGCTCCTAATACATTCTGTTCTTTCTTCTGTATGGTTGACTAACATCTGGTTTTTGCTGTTTGTAGAACAGGGAATGTTGAATGGAGATACAGGTGATTAGTGCACTCAATTCTAAGTGGAATCAGAAGTTGCTCGAACTTTTGTAAAGGGCTTGCTCGTATTCTTGCACATGCAGCAGTGGGAGGTCTAGGTTGTCCTTTAGGATTAAATTTTTTTCATGACCTTTGGGTTTGCTAAATCTCAGAGTTCTTAAACCTATGACAGTTGAGGTGGATGGGATCATTTCTTTTTCTCCTAGGTTGGATGAGATTACAGTACTCATTGGGTAGATGTAGATTTAGAACAGTACATGTCAGGGTCAGAGGGTTTACTTGTAAGATTTACTTTTTTTTTTAAAAAAAATACCAAACAAAACCAACCCCCAAAACCCTTGGAAGACTTTGCTGCCAGATGCAATCCTTTTTGAAACAAGCTATTTGGCATCTTAAGTTGCAGTCAGTCCTTGGAATAGGAATAACTTTGCTTGGCAGTGAATGTGTTTTGCTTTAAGATTTCTTTGACATATTTCTGACTTTATGCTTCTGGAAATTCTTCTTTTGTCCCACTATATTGGCACAGCCTGTATGTTTTGAATCAGTGTAAGTCAAATGTAGGGAATGAATACCTCAATTTGATTGTCCTGTTGAGAGAGTTGTTTCCCATTTAGAAAAGGGTTAGAGGAATGCAGGTGCATATAAACCAGTGAAGAATATGAAATTGTTCTAGTGTGAGCCAGTGCTTAGGAACTCTGGCAGACACAGTGGTGCTGGAGGCCTTCAGTAGTGCCCTCACCAGATTGTTCAGTGGGAGCTGGTTTGCATTCCTGCAATTTATGTTGCTCCTGTATCTGTGAAATGGACTTATTTCTTATCTCTATAGAGCACCTAGAGCTCCTCTGAAAAATGTGCACTGAGTTAAGACAGCTGTGAAATCTACTTGAAGGCTATTTTCTAAAGAGCTAAAAAGGAGAATATATAAATAAAATGAAAGGAGAAATGTAATGCCCTGCTACCACAGACTGTCATCTTGAACAGTTCTTAATTTCTGGGTATTTGCTGTCTGCTGCCATTTTTAAGCACAAATAAAGGGGTTTTTCTGCTTTGCTTTTGAATCACTCTTCTCCATCTTTGTTTCACTTGCTTAAAATTATGTTCACTCTGGAGATTTAAAGTATTAGTTTTATTTCTTTACAGTATTAGTCCCATGTTGCTAAACTCTAATCTCTTATGTAGGACACTTTCTTCTTATGTCTCTAATGACTTAGGAAACTTGCAGCTTGGTGCAGGCATCTTTAATCAGCCTCTCAGACACAGAAGCGAACACGAATAGGAAGTCCTTTGACCCACTGCTTCTACTAACCACAGTTTGTTCTTAATGCAGTTAAGTTTTTTGAAATAAAAGGCCCACGTAAATAAATGTTTTGTCTAAGGAGTCTGACACACTGAATGCCTGTGCTCATAAAAATTTGTTGAAAAACTTTTCTTTTATACCTTGCTTTCTGCTAGGAACATGCATGCCTAAAGCGAACTCTCCAGGCAAGGCTTTATTCTGGTGGCTCAACTGCATTGCCTGCTGCCTGCCTGTAGGTATATTTTTTCCCCTGTTCTGTTCCCCTTCAGGTTAAAGAGAAGCTTTAATCCTGTCAGGCAGCCCATCTTTCTGGTTTATCGATATACTTTCTGAAGATATCCAAACTCATCTGTGGTAATGGTCCACCACCGTAGGGGCAACTCTCTGCCTTAAAGCAGCAATATGGGAGTTGCATGTGGAATGGACATTACTTGACAAATACATCAGTGTTTTGTTGTGGTCCATGAAGTAGGAAGATCAGAAGGGAAAAAAAATATACTCCAGAACGTGATCATGTAATGGTTTTAAATTCGGACAAGTCAGAGAATTTCTGTAGACACTTGATAGACTTCTGTCTGGTAGAATGTGAGAATGGAGAGGTGGAATCATGGTTCTTATCTGTCATCTTCTTCCCATCCTCCTCCTCTCTTTCCAGACCCAAGACCCCTCAAATCTTCTTTTTTCCAGATTTACTTACTTTTTATAGATCAACAAAAATGTCTAGATATAGATAAATATTAGTATAAATAACTTCTCACACACAGTTCAAGGGATAATGTATTTTACTTACAGTAATTCATAGAAGATCAGCCTTTTTCTGTGTTGTTAAGAGGCTGTGTCAAAAAATAATGGATTTTCTTTTCCTTGCACAGTGATGAGTTAAGTACTTTCCAAACTAGTGCACTATTGGTATGTGATTTTTTTTTTTTTTCTCCATACCAATGCCCTTGTACAATACAAGGCAAAATGATTCTGTCATTTGCATCAGAATAAGCATATTTTGGTTTCAAAAATAAGAGCAAGACAGCTACTGAAGCGCTTCCCTATTTTAATTTTTTTGTTACTATTTTTAAATATTATGTAATGCTTTGGTATTAGAAGTGTGCACCTTTCTTCTTTTTTAAAATTAAAAAACTCCATACCCTCTCAGGATAGGTATAACTTAAGAAAACTTTTATTTTGGTTTATGTTTGCAGGCTTCTTGCCTTTGTCCTTGCCTTTTGCCAACAGCTCCTGACGTGGATAAAGCCTGTAGAATGTAGTCATTGTTACTTGCAGGCGGTGACCATGCAGGCTAAATAGTTGGGAATGGCTTAAGCCGTGTGGATATCCACGATCAGAGAGCTGCATTTGCAGATAACTCGGTTGCAGAAGGTAGTTGCTGAGTTGATAGAAATTCTGAATTATTGATGTTACTTTGTAATTAATTTGAAAGGCTAATGCTAAAGTTAGCTTAATGACAGAGGGAGAAGTTGTATTTAAATTAGCCTGCAGGATTAGACAGGGGGGTTTTGTGTAGTAGGAAAACACTGTTTCTATTCTGAGATGTGTTCCTTCAAATAAACAAGCTGAATACCAACCAGCTGGAATGGTTGTACATCTATGGCTACATTTAAAATTCCTTTTAAAGCTGAAGAAAATAGGGTATGGAATGGATTCTTCCTCTTCCCAAAGCTTATCATTAATTCATCACTTCTTTGCAGTCAGGCTGTGATTAAAGCTGCAAACCAGTAAGTAATTGTGTAGGCAGAAACTGGTGTCCAGGGCAGAATAGGAGAGTGCTGCTGGTGGTGTTCACTGATTGTTCCCTAAGAGTGTTGCAGTCCAAGTAAGCTTTTGGCAAAAACTTTAAACCATTTAAGCTATTCTTGCTTGTTTTGATTGAAAGCTCCTTCAGTCACAGCGTATCTGCTGTGAGGCAGTGACAAATAGCTCTGTGCAGTAACTCTTGCACCAGCAGAGCTTGATCTGAAAAGAAAAATCAAAAGCCTGCGTTGCAGAATTATGGCAGATGTTGGCAAAACTGTTGCTGAGTTCCTCTTGGGTTGTGGGACTCCTCAGACCCTAAACTCTGCAACTTTGTCTTCAAACAAAATTAATCATCAGTGCCAGGAACTGAATTTCTTGGCCCTCTGTTTTCTGCTATCCGAAGTCTGAGTGGAGGATGGCTATAGGATAGAATTAAAACCATAGCCTTAGAAAGTGCACAGTTAAGTTTAATTTTTCTTCAGAGCGTTTGTTTAGAATCAGTGTTATTTTTGCAGTTTTTATCTGCTCTCTGCAACAGTGTGCAACAGCTTCAGAAACTTCAACACCTGAACCTCTGTATTCAAGTGTCTTTTCCAATTTCATAGTGTCTGTACTTCTACAAACATGTTAGAAGAAGACATGCATACCCCACACCCCAACACAAATATGAAGGATACTGATTTTTTTTTTCCCATCCTCCTATTCCCCCCAGCTTTCCTGGCTGGAATTGGATATTGCTGTAGATTCATGAAAAAGACATCCTGTGTTTCCAGTTTGTGCTATATTTATAGCTTGACTGAAGGTAGGAATTGTCTTAGTCTTGTGAGCTTGTTTTATACTGTTTCCAGCCTTGCAGCTCAAAAGCTGAGTGTTCCAGCAGTTGTTAGACCACATGCTCTGAGTTCATCTGGTGTTGTCTCCTCCTTAACGGTGTATAGATATCGAAACCTGTTAAAGACAATGCTATAGTATAAAAGAGGAGGACAAGGTGTTGGCCTAGCATACTGCCATGTTAACTGCTCTAGCCGCCAGCTGCTGAATAAAAAGATCTGTTGGTATGCATGTTGCACAGGTGCATTTGGCACTCTGCTGTTAAATTCAAGGAGGAGATTAGTTGTTTTTACATTGAACTGAGACTTCGGTCATATGTTGCAAAGGATAAACTAAGCTGGTCCCTTTTATTCTCTACACAGTTATTTCGGTTGCACTGTTGGGTTGGCTACTATACAGCACGCTTTATAGACGTCTAAACACTCTTCTAAAAAATGTTTATCTGAGAAATACCAGATGCCTTGGGTTTTATCCAAGGTTTCCGTAGAAAGCCATAAGCACAGAGAGAAGAGATTATTTCTGATGTGCTTCTTAGTTGATTACGATGCTGCTTCCATACTCGAACTAGTATTCCTGGTAACCCTGATACTGGTAGCAGAAGGCAACTTAATGGGTGCTAAGACTCAGTTTGCACATTTGCATATGACTTCTAGAGTGACCTACTTTGTGTTGAGCTCTTTGTTGTTTTTAGCAAAATGTGCTTGGGTGTACAAGTCGGCTTTCATCAAGGTGCCGCTCAGCTAGTACTGGGTTTTGTGGTTTCCATTTTAAAGCAAGCTCACATCTCTTTAACTTCAATTCATTTATTTAAAAATGTTTGTGAAAGAAATATTTTTTTTTTCCTTGGTCTTTTTCAGATTATCAGAGACTGATGACTGTGGCAGAGACCATCACAGCACTAATGTTTCCATTTCAGTGGCAGCATGTATATGTGCCTATACTTCCAGCATCCCTCCTTCATTTTCTAGATGCTCCTGTCCCTTACCTCATGGGCTTGCACTCTAATGGGCTGGATGACAGGTCTAAGCTGGAACTTCCTCAAGAGGTGAGAGGAGCTTGTTTCGATTGATTAATTATTGTACATGAGTATGAAGGAAATAAGAAATGAGCCAAAACACTAGTACTAACTAACAGCTGTTGTGAAGTTCTTGCTGGCTCTGGTTTGGGATAACTCTTACTTTATGTTTTGGAGATGCTGGAGAAAATCTGGTGAAATAGATAAATCCCTGTTTTGGGGATATTGTATGCTCTGATAAAATTAAGCTAATTTTACAGGTATTTGTGCAGTGGGGTTACTAAAAGAACATTTTTGTGCTGCAAAACTTAGTCCTGTAGTGCTAGGAAATGCAAGAAAATGCAGTGTGAATTTACCAACTGTAACTAAAAGGTCATACACCTGCTTCTGCATGGTGCTGAGCGAGCAAAGGCTGACTGGCTTCTGCGCTGGGCTGGGCTGGTTTCTGGCTGCGTGGCATTAGGCTGGGTTTCCTTGCACCACATTTCTGAGTTGGGGTGGCTTATGTGGACCCAGCCTGTCAGGTGTCTGCACCAAAACCATTTCAGATTTTCATCTAGAATGCAGTCTGTGTATACTTGAGCAAACTGGTGCCAATTGGGATAGTGCTCAGGAAGTCTTCCCTTGTAGTGAGGCTTTGTTAATGCCAGCCACTGTATAAAGGAGAAGAAAACAGTTTGTAAAGTTTCTGCAACTCATACCTGGGGCTGGGACTACGTTCAAACTGCTTAGAGGTGGTTTTTATTTACTTTATCCTGCTGTTCGCAGATACTTTTTTTAGGGATGTGCCAAGAGAGTTTCAGAGCTGGTTGTGAGGATCAAGGGACCAAGAGTGGTTGAGCACTGGGGGAGCTGGTAACCACCCATGGGAAGTATGTCTGGTGGATGGCATCTGGCTGGCTTGTGAGGCAGTTCCATCAGTCATCTGAATGACTTCTGCCATCGAACACCACTGAATGGTTTATTTGCTCTTGTATATAGAAAATGTTGAGTGTTACAGAATGGTCTGGCTGGCTGTTGTCAAGAAGCTGGACACCTCTGTCAGGTAGCCCTGTGGGAAGCAAGTGCTTGCAGAGTTACTAGCTGTGGAACAGCAGAGCTCTGGCCTCTGCTAGAGTCTGCTTATAGGTGTAACTTTGTTGGGGAGGGACTGGGTAAACTATGGGAAACACCCTACTTACGGGCATTCGTAGGATTCTTTCATCTCTACCATTTTCTTTGTCTGTTTTCTTCTATTATAATTTACATTACTGGGAAAGCAGAAATGTGGCAGGCAGAGGGTTTTGGTGGTGGTGGTTTTTATTTTCATTATGAGGCAGTGCTGCAACATAGCTCGACACAAAAAATCTTTAGAAAACTGCATGAAATTAAAGACAAGATATTTTTGTGAACCTCCAGTCTGGTCACCATGCCAACATTGCTCTTTTTCTCAAATCCATATGCTGATAGTTTTCATTTGTTTTTCCTGGCAAGTTCAAAGGAAAATTTATCTTCAGACTGTGTTATTTTTTCCTATGAAAACTAAAGTATTTAATATCTTGATTTCTTTCTTTTCTCCCTCACTTTTCTTTTACACTGTAATAATTAATAACAGACTAGTGTATGTTCTTGCCATGAAAACAGTATTTCTCTGGTTTACTACATTTTCACAAAATTTTGGATGTACTGATGGGCCTAATTAATATGGTTAGTATACTTTTTAGAGAGAATAGCTGGTGAAGTAAAATGCATGCATGGATATGCATGTTAATATGCACCGTGAATGTTTTCACTGTTATAATAAACTTCTAAAAGACTATCCTCCTTTTGTAAAGAATTTCCTCATTTTAAAATCACTGTAATACTTCCAACTAAATGAACATATTTAAGTTTTAAATAAGTATTTCAATTATTTAAAAGGTAAATAGTGTTGAAGAGCTTTATCAGCTTGCTTTGAAGATTTAAAGTAAGGTAGTTAATCTGTTTCTAGATCGTAGAATCATAGGCTGGTTATGGGTTGGAAGGGACCTTAAAGATCATCTTGTTCCACCCCCCATGCCATGGGCAGGGACACCTTCCACTAGCCCAGGTTGACCAAAGCCCCGTCCAACCTGGTCTTGAACCCTTCCAGGGAGGGGGCAGCCACAGCTTCTCTGGGCAACCTGTGCCAGGGCCTTACCATCCTCAGTAAAGAATTTCTTCCTTATATCTAATATGAATCTACCCTCTATCAGTTTAAAACCCTTACTCCTCGTCCTATCCCTACCCTCCCTGATCAAGAGTCCCTCCCCAGCTTTCCTGTAGCCCCCTTCAAGTACTGGCAGGTCGCTCTAAGGTCTCCCCAGAGCCTTCTGTTCCCCAAGCTGAACCCCCCCTAACTCTCTCAGCCTGTCCTCACAGGGGGGCTGCTCCAGCCATCTGATCATCCTTGTGGCCTCCTCTGGTCCCACTTAAGCAGGTCCAAAAGAAACAAACGCAAACAACCCCCCCCCAACCCCCTCAAAACCTGCTGTTGCAACAAGAAGTAAATGTACCGTTTAAAAATGTAAAGCAGAATTCAAAGTATGTGCTGGTCTCACTAAGTGAAACTATTGGTCAGTATCAGTATTTCTGATGTTAATAATTAAATTAGCTTTAGTATATTTAGAACTGCAGATTACACGTTCATCTCAAAACTACTTTGATTTATAATTAGGCTTTCAGACACCCTTCACTTAAAGAGCCAAAGGACCTCTGCACTTCTGACATAGGAAGTGACAAGGAACGTGCCTAAAATGTGGTGTTGTAGAAGTAGAAGATGGCATATGGATTCTATTATTTGTACTTCAATAAAGACAAATTTATCATAAGTAACAAAAGGGATATTAATATTTAATGTTGCTTATCTCTAAAGTTTGGAATGTATATGATCCTTTATGAAATCATTGAGGTTATATGAGGAACCTAATTTCCAAGGTCTGCCTCAGGGCTCCTGATTCATATATATATATATATATATATATAGTAAGTGTCAGAATTTTCCTTGCTTATCACAAAGGGTATATAAAGAGCTGTTCTATCTTCTAATTTATTCTGAGTTCTGCAAAAATATTTTTTTTTATTTGTCTTGAAACTGCATAAACTGCATCTCTGTTGCTAATCAAAAAATTTACATGGATGCCTGGGACAGCTGCTGTTATAGAAAGCAGTATCTAATTTAGACAAGGCCCAAAGAAGTGAGCTTTGACAGAAAATCTAGTTAGTGCTTCTCAGTTGAAGGGCATTGTGGAAGAGTATAATATTGCTATCTAGCATAGCATGAATGCCCCAGTGTCACTGTAGACTTCTTGATTGTAGTTTTATAATGAAGTTTTGAAAAGAGTAATGTGTCTTGCTAAAGTGTTTTAGGCTAATATATGTGAAAATACTATCTGTCCTAACTGTCAGGCTTGGCTTAAGTCTTGCACGCATGCCATAGGCTTGTTTTGGTTTGCTTGTCATGGCAGTCTCCTATATGTTGATCACATCTGGTTCTTTAAGGGAGTACTTTACCATGGGAGCATGGAAACCCAGCTATGTCCTAGAATTTGATGCTTTGTCAGATGATGATGATGATGATCTTCAGCAAAATTAACTGCATTAGTACAAAATTCAAGTTCAGACTATCCCTTTGATACATCAGAAAACAGTGCCTGATGAAGAACTCATTAGCATTCAACAATGACTTGACGACCTGACTCTGTGGCCCTGTAAAATTGTAGAAAAGACTCGAGGCTTACAGTAGACTGGAGTTTCTTGTACATGTCAGCAATACAGTGCACTTAGTTAAGCTTGTTCTTATATATTGCCACTTTGCTGAGGGCTCTTTCTGTATGTGTGAGCATCCTTGTGGTTTCACTGATAGCTGCATCAGAGGCTTGTAAGGAACCCAGAAGAGAAAGGGTGGGGGGCATGGGAGAAGTGGTGCTAGAATAAGGTGCTGCAGAAATCAAAGGGAAAGGGAAGAACATGCAGCTGTTTCAGATGTTGCTGGCAAAAGTGTGGCTTGTTTATCAGTAAAATTGATCAAAAAAATTGGTTAAGCTAGCTTTCTTGCAGATCATAAACACAGCCAGTACTGAAGTAAGATTGTTCTTTTGATGTGTCTTTGAATTTCCTTTTAAAAAAAAACTTTTGCAGTGGTATAGCAATGTATTTTTAAAAAGCAAGTTAATCTGGGCCATTTCATGGTACTGGATTTTCATGTGCATTTTGCCACTCTGTAATGCAGGAAAATTGTGGAAATTGAAATTACTTAGAGGGAAAATAAGCAACACCGAGTCTTCCAGCACTGGTTAAATCAAACAAAAGTAGAATCACATTAAAAAAGCTTGGTTTTAATGAAGTGATCCCAAGGGTCTTGGGCAATGGCTTTTTTTTACAAAAGTTGAAAGATTTTAAAAGCTGAAATCTAGTTCTCTGTTAATGTAAGACTGATACATCTTCTCAGTATTTTTATTTCAACCATTAAAAAGATGTTATTCGGTGCTAAATCTTAACAAATTCTGTGGGTTTTTATTTTGTATGTTGTTTTAGAAGATAAGAAAGTTCCCTTGAAAAGCCTTTTTTCCTCTTGATGCCAACACATTTAGATCAGACTGACCAAGATAATTATTTTGAAAGATAATCACTGCTTTGTATGCATTCTCAGGCTATCTGGTGATGTGATAGATCCTTGATAATATTGCAGGTTTATTGACAGACTTCAGTTTTATGTTTTCCTGTACTTCAGTGTTAAACAGCTGCTTGGGCAGTTAAAAGTCATGTTTCTGAAAGCCACAGCTCTAAGTTGTTCTGTCACAAATTCTTGAGTTGTCATGAAGAACAGTAGTGCTGACAAGAAATGCAAAAGGTCACCATGTGCTTAGAGGAATGGCACAGGAGCATCCTTTAGAATTTAGGAGCACTCTAAACACACTTTCCACAAGCCAGCTGCATATGTGTAAATTTGCATATCCCCGTTTTTCTGTGTGTTAAGTGAGGTGGGTTTCAATGCTGTATTCAAGCAGAAGTCTTAACTCAGAACTAGGGTTCAATCTGACTATCTAGGGAGGGGGTGTGAAAACCTGTATTTACCTATACTTTGAGAACCTGGGCTGCACAGAGAATTCAAGTAGCGGTAATTGTGCTATCAGAACTGACTGTTCTAAATTGCTGTAGGCACCTATTTGCATGCCATGTAATTATGTATTAATGTTTAAAATAAAGCCTGTTTTCTCTTTAGGATGTCAGTGGGGTGGGGAGCTTATTATTAGTGAATGTTGGTTCCTCCTTAGATGTCCTTTTGGCAGAACCTAAATAATTTCCTTCTATGTTTTTGAACAGAGCTGAAAGGAAGGATATGGGCTTGATGAAGGCCTTGCTAGATCAGTCTGGGTTTGGCCCTTAATTGTACTTGAGGTCAAACTAAAGAATTGCAATTGTCCTCTGGTTTTGGAATTGATGGGTGTAGTCCAGACCCCACCAAGCCAGTGGAAAGTGGTGCTGTTGACCTCAGGGAACCAGGCTTTGGCATCAGATACGTGAACAGTGACTTACTTGCATCCACATTTCTAAGGTTTGTAAGATTTTTCACCTGGACACCCCATTGTTTGTGATGACAAAAGTTTATGGGAAAGACAGATTTTTAAATTAGGATGTGACATCCTTGTTCCTTAGTGTAGTGTCTCAGGAGAACATTTGATTGTATGATGATGATGTGTGTCCTCTCTTTCAACAATCTGCTATTGAAGTGGTGTGTAACTATTTGAGAAAACAAATATCTCTGCAACAAATAAAAGCACATTTGATTGTTCTAGAGACCTGAAATACCAAGCAACTAACTTAAGGATGCTCTTTAAATTATATTTCTACATACGCATGTTGCTAAGTATCTTGTCTTTATATAATTTTAGTTTTGTGTGTGTGAAATGATGATCAATATACCCACTGGGGCTAACATACAGAGCTGTCACCCATTCACAGCTCACTCAACTGTGCTGCCTCCATAACTAAAACTTTGTGATCAAAGAACTCCTTTATTTTTCTGCTTTGTGTACTTGCCCAGTTCCTAGCATGCAAACGGCTTTGACTGTCCATGATTTCATAAAAAAATAAGTGCCATTTCATTTCTCTTGCTTTTTAAGGGAGGGGACCTCTCTATCCTTGCTGGTATTCCATTTCGTTGGACCTATAGTGTAGCAGCATTGTGAGACTTACTGTTTTGGTCTCTGTTACTGGTGGTTTATTTACTTGGGATTTCATTTTTACAGAAAAATGTTGTTTTGGTACCTCTTGAAGGGCTTGTGAAGTGAGGTGTCTGCTGTTTCTGTTTCCTGGGGAACATGGACTTTTCAGAAGTGCTTATGCAGTTCTTGAGGATGACCTCAGTCTTGCTAAGAGAGGCTAAAGCAATCTACTGAATCTCCTTTGCTTATGCTGTTCTAGGTAGTCCTCTATGTTATTTATTAACTGGGCACTGAATAAGTGTAGAGTGTCCCCAGAAATTTTCTTTACACTCTTTAGAGTATTGCTGCAATGCTAACATATTTCTTTTTTTTTAAATGCTTATATATAGAGCAAATTCTGGGAAATGTAATAGTAAGTTGAATGATAAGCAGTCATCGTTAGTGGCTTAAAGTGTTTAATCTATGTTTATTGCTCTTAAACTGCAGAAAGGATATTTAACTGTTGGAAGAATTAGCCAGATGAGCCCAGATACTTATAAGCAATTTTACCAAGCATTAAATTTGCCTTTTTCTTCATTGACAAGGAGTTTATTTTCAGTGTGAAGTCTGGAATTTCTACATTGATAATGTTTGGTTACTTTTTGGCCAAGCACTTTCTAGGTACAACCAAACTTAATCAAGAGTGATGTTTTCTGCAGGACCTGTGCTAAAATGAGATAATCCAAAAGGGAAGGAAAATTGAATGATGTAAATTAAAGAGAGTTTTAAAAGGAAGTAATACAATGAAACTGTTTGAAGAGTTTCTTAACAAGTCTGTCTTGCCATTTCACAGACAGCTTGTGATGAATTAAATTGTTTTTTCCTCAGCACCAATTCATAGGCATTGTGCCTAGTTTTAGGGCTTTATTTTTCTCATGTTCTGAACTGCTTACAGTGTTCATGATGGTTATTAGCTGACTTGATTTCTAATCATCACAGGCAGAGTTTATTGTAGTCTATCTATGATCAGTCCCACAACAAAATCCTACTGGAACTACTTAGTTCTTACTTGATGCTTCACTGCTTGCGTACATTGCTCTGATTTCTGGGATCATCCATCATTGTGGGGTTAATATCTTCCAATTTGTTTCCTATTAAATCGTGAGACTGCTTCCATCCTTCTGCACTTACTGAATGATAGGAAATAACTGGAGTTCTGTTAGCTGTCATGATTTGATATGTATTTTTGCTCCAAAGCTATTGTGAGTCCTGAGTTCAGGTGTGCCCACTAGAATAATGCGATGAAGCTAGGCTGAAATCACTCCGTAATCTAGGTGGAGGGGTTTGGTGTGGGAGAGGCTAAACAGAAAAGTGACAGTCCATGTTAATTCTGCAGTGAACAAAACCTGAAATGCTTCTATAGAAGAGCAAAGTTCCTGCTGTATAGTTAACTTTCCAAGCAGATTTCACACATGGATGATGTTCTTGCTGTATGTATGTAATTATGTATGTCATGAAACCATTTGATGCTGATTTTGCATTGTAGAAGCCAAAAGGGGAACCCCCCCCCCCACCAAATAAAGGGTGAGGTGAGTCCTTGAGAGATGCATAGCTGCTTTTGATGTTGCTGTGGAAGCCACATAGGTGATTTTTCTTTCCTTCCCCCCCCTCCCCCCAGTCTTTTTCATGGTAAATGAGATGGAGGTTGGAACAGGAAAACAGAATTGAAACTAGTTCAGTTAATTTTTCCCCTTGGAAATAAACTTCTGAACTCATTGAAGGCATTGTCTTAGTTCTCAAGTTGCTTACAAAAAAGAGAAGATAACTTTCTTGCAGTTTCTGCAATATCAGTACACCTTTTAGAGTGGAATTTGCCAAATCTTTTAGAGGAGTGGATTGAGCAGTAGGCCATCACCTGCTTATGGATGCACATGTAAAAAAGTGTCGCAAATATCCTGTAGTTAAAATCCATGTGTATGAAGGCATTCCTATATCTGTACCTAATATATGCTATAGTCTCTTCTGTACCTAGTAAACAACTTTCAACTAAGAAAGAAGACTCATTTTAAAGACCAGGAACTGTAGGCCTTGTTGTGCTTCTGTGATGGTTGGGGCAAGTCAGTTTTACAAAATAACCAAACAAATGCAAATGTATTTGAAGCTTTTAATAATTATAAAACCCAAAGATATATGAAATGCAACCCTTGTGTTTAGTGATTTTTGTAATGGTATCCTGTTCTAAATTAAATCCCAGGCTAACCTGTGCTTTGTGGATGTAGACAACCATTTCATTGAGCTGCCAGAAGACTTACCCCAGTTCCCAAATAAACTTGAGTTTGTTCAGGAAATTTCAGAGATACTAATGGCTTTTGGAATTCCACCTGAGGGAAACCTTCACTGCAGTGAAAGTGCCTCCAAGATGAAGAGCCTCAGAGCATGTGACCTGGTTTCTGATAAAAGAAATGGGAACATAGCAGGATCACCTTTGAATTCCTATGAGCTGCTAAAGGAAAATGAGACTATTGCAAGACTCCAAGCACTTGTTAAAAGAACAGGTGTCAGTCTAGAAAAGGTAAGCTATGAAATTATCTGCACTCTCTCTGGACCTGCAGTATCAGGTGGTCTGAAGTCATGGTCCAAAGACGCTTTTTGTTTGTCTTCTTGGGGAAGAACTTCATGTTAATATGTTCACAAACATTGTGAACTTCTGTAGAGACATGGGCAACCTTGGGGGAGAGGGGAGTGGGGTTTAACCCCACAGCATCTAGGGGGAAGCCTTTGGCTATCCTTCAGGTGTTTCTTTGCCAAGATCATATGTTTAAAAATGTTCCTTGCTTGTTTAGTCTTGGTTTTAAGATTTATTCTAGAGTTACCAATTTGTTATGATTTACATGGCTAAAACCGACATTCAGATAATCCTGAAGTTGGAATCCAATCTTGATTTTTATAGGTATCTATCTTTCTTATTGTGTGTAGAATATGTGTAATTTTGCTTTTATGTGATATGCTTGCCATAGGGATACTGTGATGCTTTTTTCTGAATGATGTTGTAAAGTATTGATGTCCAGTTCCCAGCAAGTGAATGTGCAGAGCTCGTGGTGACACTGATTGGATTCTTTTTGGCAATCAGAATTGGGGAAAAAAAGTTTTGGCCCTTTTTGCGTAAAAGGTACTATTACCTGAAAGATCACTGTGGGTTTCTTGAGCCTTTGTGGAATGAAGATCTTCTTGGCAAACATTTCTTGCATGTTTAGATTATCTCGACCAGTTCATTGCTGAGTCTGATTCTTGCTCACGTGATTGTAACTTGGATCACAGCTGGGGCTAAACAGAGACAGAAATTGTATAACTTACAATAGGTTGGGGAGGAGACCTGCTTTGTAGGGAGGGAGCTGCAGGGGGGTTACAAGAGGAAGCATTTGGTTGCTAGACAGGATTAGATGCTCAAATCAGCTGCATTCCTCTTCTCAGTTGTTTGGGGTTTTTTGCATTGTTTTGTTCTAGTTCAGGGGCAATTTAGTAAGAAGCTTTTTTTTTTTTTCCTGAATGGATTGGGCAGTGATGGAAAAGGTAGAGGTCTTAAATTTCTTGTAAGTTTTTGCACGTTCAGGCCTTATGTACTCTGTACTCTCTTCCGTAATAGTTGAAGTCCCATTTTACTAGCCTTTTATTGTGCTGATAGGAGTGTATAGGTTATAGCTGTAAAAATTTTCTTAAGTATGCAGATAAAAAAAACCTGCTTTAATGCCAAATACCCAATCAATGAGGAATGTATAGATGCCAAGTGCTACTTATGAGATGTGGTTAGAAGAAATGGCTGAATAGCAGAGCTCTCTAGCAGAGAGCGTGGCTCTAGGATTCTATTTATAGTTGGCCTTGGGCTGCTCTTCTCGAGGTGCTTTAAGAAGCGTGGGATAGCTGCAGCAACTGCATCATTGTGCAGATGTTGTAAGCTCTAGATATTGTATTTAATTATGTGTGGCGGTGCCTTTTATAATAATTAAGAAAGGCAGGGATAGCAAGTGTGTATTCAAACCTAGAGCATGAATGTTAGTGGCTTTGATTTTATTTCTAGATACTCAATTCCTAACAAAATTAATATGAATTGGATATCTGAATCTCATATTGCTGTTTTCATAAATCTTAGCCCACATGTTAACTGAAAATGCATTTTATTTCATTAAAGATTACTCTGTGTGGTTATGAATTGTGCATGGCTGCTAGACTTAGGTTACAGGAGATCACTATTAGACATGCACAGTTTCTTTTTACTGTGCATTTCTGTCTTTGTTGGATAGTTGGCATGTATTAAACTGTAACAGTATAAACCTGAGCTTGTATAACATCAGGCAGAAATATGTATTTGCCTAATGTTCAGGGTAGTAAAAACCCCTAAAAAGCCTATGCAGGTGATTAAAGGGTAAAAGAAAATAAATTAAGTATATGGCATATGTGGACATGTGTGTGGTTGTTATCTATCCTTTTGTAATCTAAAGTTATCCAGTGCAACAAGTACTAAAGTAGGTTACGGTTTATTACTGAAATTACAACTTTTATAGACAAATGTTTCTAGGTTTTTTGGTGATACTGTTTTATTACAGTGTTTGAAACTGTAAGTAGTGTTTTTTTGTTGGAATGTTGACTTGAGGAGTAGCTGAACGGCATATTAAGGTCTTGTATACCTAGAATACCTGACAAAGCAATGATAAAAATTTTTCGTGTTCCCTTTCTCAGTTGGAGGTGCGAGAGGAGACCAGTAGCAAAAAGGATCTTAAAATTCAGTGCGATGAAGAAGAATTCAAGATTTACCAGCTGAACATTCAAATCCGTGAAGTTTTTGCCAACCGCTTTACACAAATGTTTGCAGATTATGAAGTATTTGTTATTCAACCCAGTCAGGACAAGGAGTCTTGGTTTACAAACAGGGAACAGATGCAAAACTTTGATAAGGTAAGTTATGGAATAAGAAGAGATGTCGATGTAAAAAGTAAAACAGTCTTCAAACCTAAGGCTTTGTTTATTGGGCCATAAAATGGAAACAGTACCGCAAAAATTATACTTTCTTCCTTAAATTTCAGTGTTCCTGAAAAAGACACATCTTGTATATTATGTGGAAAAATATATACATACATGCACTTAGGAAGATACTCTTTTAAGGATACTGTAGAAAAGTACAGCTTGCTGTAGAGAAATAGCTTAGAAAGCCTCACTTATGGCTAATCTCTCCATTAAGGTTAAATATTACTACTGAAAATGTGTTTTAGATGTTTGTTGGTTTATTCGTTTTTTTTACCAGAGGAATTGCTGAATATGTTAATGAATAAAGCCATGACCCCACATAACACTTACCTACATGTGTACCAAATGTATTCCTAGCTCTTTTCTAGGGAAATGCAAGACCCAGTTTGTCAAATTTTACTACTGTCGTCTTTACTGGAGATCAGATATTTGTCAGCCGGATAGTTCACGTGGGTGAAGATTATGTTGCAACACTACCTGCTAAAACGCTAATCTGATTCCCATCAAATCGTATGAAAAGATTCTCATCAATTTTATAAGCTTTGAGCCCGGCCATAACATCCATATCTGTGGTATTGTTGTTGTGGTTTACTGGGATTCTGTTGAAATTTTTAGAAAACCAAGGACATACTAAAATCACAGTTTATTTACTGTGTTATATAGTAGGTGATTGTCATGAAACTGGTTTCATATAGACTGCCTGTTTCAGACATAGAAATGGTGTGTGTAATAAAATTAGACTTTAAGCGGCACCAAAGCACTCTAATACATCCTTGATTAGAAAAACTGGTGCTTTTGGTGGATATATCTCTCTCTGCAGACTCCCCAACACTCTTACCTCTTCTTGTCTGTTAGGCATCTTTCTTGTCGGACCAGCCTGAACCTTACTTGCCTTTCCTCTCAAGATTCCTGGAGACCCAAATGTTTGCATCTTTTATTGACAATAAGATTATGTGCCACGATGAAGATGATAAAGACCCTGTTTTGAGAGTATTTGATTCTAGAGTGGATAAAATTAGACTGCTAAACGTTAGGACACCGACTCTCCGCACATCTATGTATCAAAAATGCACAACCATCGATGAGGCTGGTAAGAGTAATAAGCCACTTTCTTGACATTTAAGAAAATAAAACTAGTCAGTGCTGTTTGTTGTAGACATTAGGTTAAAGTTAAATAACGATTCATGCTTTGAAACATCAGAAAAAATAGACCAAAAAGGGTGAGGTGTAAAGCTTAAGTGAGGGACTAAATATTACAAAGGAAGCTGAGAAGCTGAGATGTGAGATGAAATTAATTCAAAGTTTAATTGAACTGTTTTACTGCATGCTTCGTGTGAAAAATGTTTGCACTTAAGAAGTTTAAATTTTTTCTCTTTATGGTGGCGGTTCTTTTGATGTTTAATATGCTCTTCTATTAGTGTACATATTGGAGTCAGGAAGAAACTTCCTCCTCCTCCTCTCAAATTTGAGATCGACTTTTACTTGAGGATGTGTGATTATAGATACTTGTCTGGTTAAGATACCTCTAAAAAGTATTAACTTTCTTACTATTTCAGAGAAATCTATTGAATTAAGGCTGGCAAAAATAGATCACACTGCAGTCCACCCACACTTGCTGGACATGAAAATTGGACAAGGGAAATACGAACTTGGATTTTTTCCCAAGCTTCAGTCTGATGTTTTATCCACGGGACCAGCAAGCAACAAGTGAGTAAGCTAGGGCAACAGGTTCTTCTGCATCTTGGCAAGATGTATGGAATGGTACTGAAGTAGAGACACTAGAAAGCAAATTCAGTATCTTTTTTTTTTTAAAGTGAGAACAAATCAGAGTATGTGGATAGTTGTGTGTGTGTGTGTGTTTCTCTTTTAAATCTGGACTTCCAGAAGCAAATTTACTTCAGAAAGCCCTATTATATTTGAGGTTATAGTTGATGTACTTGAGTTACTTAAAATTACTGTTGATATAAAAGATCATCTCCTTACTGGATATCAGTTAAGAGCTAGCAAAAATTTTAGGATATCTTCTTATAAAAACTTTGAAGGAAGAGGACAAAGGTGACAGTTATAACTGGCTATCATAAAAGAATGGAAAAATACAAAGGCAGTGTATGTGATCTTATTTTCTGAAATTTTGTTGCCCAATGTTAGATTCTTCTACAGAGAATCTTTGCATGTAATTGGAGCTGCACTTTGTCTGATGTAATTGGTGTCAACATGTTCAGTATACAATAACATAGAAACTTATTTCCCCCATTGCCACTGCCCTTCACCTAATTCTTGACATTTGCTTAATAATATTCCTCCGTCTGTAGGTGGACGAAGAGAAATGCTCCTGCACAGTGGAGGCGGAAGGACAGGCAGAAGCAACACACAGAGCACCTGCGTCTTGACAATGATCAGAGAGAGGTGAAAATTGTTCAGCTATAGAGATCTGATTTTTTTTTCGTAATTGCCTGAATAATGTTCTGTAACCTTTATGAAATGTCTAGACAGTTATTTGCAGTCCATCTCTGCGTGTATTTAATATCAGTGAAGTTCCTGATGCTTAGCGGACAAAAAGTATTTAGTTTTCTGATTTTAAAAGTTACACCACTTTAACACCTCTCAGGACAAAATAATTTCATCCCATGTACAGCAGAGTTCCCTGAATTATTTTTTTTTTTAAAAAAGGGGGG
>NW_020799102.1:1938527-1970689 GCF_003259725.1 Athene cunicularia
AGAGGAGTAGGGGGTAAGGGGGGAATTGATCTTAACAGTTTTTAGCCATCTATTTCCTAAATGATGTCTCTAAATAACTTAGTCACCCTGACCTGCTTTTGTATATTTGATGGAAGAAAGGTAGGAGGAAAGATAACCACCTCCAGAACATGATTAATTTCATTGTGAAATCAGAAGCATTGCCTTTTGGAGTTGCCTGTTTTTCTTCTGTAGACCATAAAAGAAGTCTTAGAGTGGCAAATCGACACACAACCTCACGCTAAGGTGGGAATGTGAACCCCACCCATCCCGTCAGGTTTGCGTCTGCCTGTTTTTACACAGCACAGTCTGATGCTGATTTACCCACCGTCTGAACTGATAACTTCTCTCACCAGTGCTTCTACAGCTGACACAGTTATTCTTTGTGTTTGAAAAATCTGGGTGATGTACAGTACAGTTTCTGATTTGTGTGATACAGACTGAAAACTGTTACACTGGGCATTGAAGCACAAGTAACTTCCAAGAATAGTCTAGCTTAAAATTTCACAATTAATTTTTTTTAGTAACACCAGAGATTTACTTTTGTTTAAATGTATGTGGTTCACTGAAGACAATATTCTTTTGCCTTTGTAAATATCTTCAGAAAAGCTTCATTTAGAATTTTGAAGTAGTCTTGTGTCTGTTAGGATAGTGTTGTCAAATCAAATATCTTTGTCTGTCCAATTAATTCTTTTATGGTAGCGATGAGTTTAATTGCCTTTCAGTGTACTCATTTCCAGAATTTTCTTACTGGTTTGTTAAACTTCTGTTGAAGTATAGTGTCAACTATGTCATCCATAACCATGTAATAGAAGAATGTTTGCATAATAAAAAAAAACTATGAGTAGTTTCTGTCTTTGACATGTTCCCTACACTCAGATAACTCTAAAGTACTTTTTACTTGGAAGTAACAGAAGTGAAGAGTAGTTGATTTGTAACCTCAGCATTGCTTTTAACAATTGTTTATTTTAGCACATGTAAACTTCTGAGATACCAGTTATGTACAAAGGCAAAAATCTACCTTTTAGTTTCTGGTTTTGTTTATCTCTTCTGTTTTTTAACTAATTTCACAAGTTGATTATCCTATAGGAATTATTCTGTCACATGAGGCAAATAATTTCTGAGGAATAAAAATTACAAATACATGCTCAGGTGAGGGTATTAACTGCCAGTTTAAGCTGTGCTGGTGTGTTAGGGTTTCATGCTGTACCTTTTTGATTACATAATACTGATGGAATGCTAATCCCCTCTCCCAGGAAAATGAATGAGAGACTTTCCTATTAAGTTTGAAAGAATGGGTAGGGAGCCCTTCTGAGATGAATGCTGGGGATCAGGCTGAGCAGGAGGCAGTGGTTTCAAAGTGCAGTGTTGTGAGTTTTAGACAAATTGAAGCTTTGAGGCAGCCAACAAAAATGTGGAATTAAACATAGTGGCTTTTAACTTGCAAATATGTGTGCCCAGTGGAGGGCAGAGTTTACACCAATCCAGTGACTGAACACCATCTTTTCTTTTTTTCCTTTCAGATTCATTACTTATGAATTAATTTTTATGTTGAATGCTTGGGAGTTTTGCATTCTCTTATGTATTCACTCTTTTCCTTTTCTGTTTTGCATGCTTGCTTTTGTTACTTCATATGTGCTTACCACTTTCACTTTACATGGTCTGCTTGGCTTTTTGCTATCAACTTGTCCTGCCAGCACTTGGACTTTTCCATGTCAGAGCTTCAGTTGCAGTTGTGTTTAGACTGGGACCAGCATGATTGGCCCTTCATGCCCTCTATAAAATCTGTGTCAGAGCGTTATCTGGTATGTCCAATGCATAATATGTCTGTAATCATAGATTACATTGATTAAAGATGCATAGTTAAATGTATATACCATAGCTCTTTAGTGCAAGGCTGATGGAGAAGCTGTGGTTTCCCCTCTTTGCAGAGATCATAGCATGTTTGACAAATCTGTCTCTTCAATGACTTTTCAGTTGGTCATTATTTCAGTGTAAGCTAGAGAAGTTACCTGTCAATCTCAAATGTGTACTAATCCTGAGTATTCTGTCAGTGCCTGTACAGGACTTTATTAGTTATTCAGTTAGCTGTGCCCCAACCAATCTGTGATCACCTGGCTTGCAAAACATTTGTCATTATTCTTGTCTCTGAGGTGAAAACAATGGCAACTCCTTGATGGCAGTAACAGGAGCAGAAAAGCTCTCAAATGCAGATGTTTCACATCTGAGAGCTGTTAGCATTTTGCAGCTGCTTCCTGAGAGACTGGGAGGGTGGGTGAGAGACAGGAGATCTGCAGGAATGCAGGGCACAGCAGAGATCTCAGATGTTGGCAAGCTCTGGGCAAAGTTTTCTTGCAGTCCCTGTGTAGATCAGTCTGCCTTTTGAATAGTCTTGGTCTGGGTAATTATTACAAACTTTCATTTTACATGAAAAAAATAACAAGACAGTTCTCAGTGGTGGAGGGAGTAATTGACTCTCTATGCATCTAAATAGCCTTGGCAGTTTGTATTGTTTTTGTTATTCAGCAATGTGTGTTCTAATACTAGATAGACAACATAAATAGGGATTTGACCTCCAGTGAAATAGTACCTTAAGTGTCTCAGCCAGATATAATGCTAGATGTAAAAAGGGCCCTTTTCTGAAAGAGGATGTGATCCTTTCCTCCTTGTTGCGCAGGGGGGTGGCTTATAATGATACATTTACCCTTTCTCTTGGCAAAGTAGTCTCACCTGCATTTTTATCTGTATTTCTCAACTTTGTACCCCAATACAGAAGTATATCCAGGAAGCCAGGAATCTGGGCAGCACCATTCGGCAGCCCAAACTGTCTAACCTCTCTCCATCCGTAATCGCACAAACAAACTGGAAGTTTGTAGAAGGCTTGTTGAAGGAATGCCGAAATAAGGTAATATAGAGAATAATTCTGTTCTTTTATACCTCGTTTCCATGCTTTATAGACCATTTCTTGGGAAATATGTTTGAACCCCCCTCTTCCACCATCTGTTTCTGCTTTATCCCTATAAAGATTTTTGCATGGTATCCATATGAAGATTTTTTCATGCTAGTGAGAAATTCATGAAGAGATTTAGAAATTCTGCAAGGAGTGGAAACCTGCAAGCAGATTTATTATAAAGTGATAGAAAGAAGGCGAATATTCTGATAGGTCTTTATCATTCTGCTGCCCATGTCTATTGTGGCATATTTCAGTTATCACTAATGAGACTATACTATTGCAACAAGAATGAATATTCCAAAAGAGGAGGTTGTGGTGAAGATGCAAGAACTTTTCTTGTAACTAAAGGAAGTGGGTTAACAAACTACTGAAATGTAAGTTTTCAAGCACTTAAAGAAATTTGGCATTAGTTTGTAGACATGCTTTACCAGTATATATTTGACAATATATTAATTTGAATTAAACGCTGATGTTTATATTATATAAACACAGTAAAGAGGATAATTACCAAATAGACACATTCTTGCCTGAAGTCGGGGAGGTAATATAGCAGTTGTATACAACTTCTGTAAAACCATGTTTAATATGTGCACCTACTTCTTATTTCAGTTTTCTGTATGTATGAAACTGTCCAAATAATCCTCTTCACTTAGAGACATACGATGGTGAAAATCCTTGAAGATAGACTTGGCTCTTTCACTGTGGGAATGCAACTCTAGTGAATGTAGTGAGCATGCTGTTAGCAGAGAGAGAAATTATCAGGGCAGGTGAGGAGGAGCAGAAGCTAGAGACTTAACTTGGAGTTCATCTCAACTAAGACTCTGCCTAAGGGAGTACTACTCATTTGAGAGCTACTCTAGAATAGCAACAAGATGAAAAAATATGTAAGAAATAAGCAGAAATGATTCATTAAGTAATTTTTCCTTCCAAATAGCTATATGATGAATATATTGTGGCTGGGAGACTGTACTTCAAGAGGTGTTGAGAGCATTGTTGTTCAGTATGAAATTGTGCACGATTTAGGAGAATGTGGCTCATCGTGAAACTGGAGAGATGCACTCCAGAATGGATTTGGTTTAAGTGCACATGCCCTTCTGACAGAACAGGGTCTCACAGCACTTGTGCACATTCACCTCCCCTGGGAGGAGGCAGATACAGCATACTGCTCCCGGTTCAGCACTCACCAGGCTTCAGAAACACCCAAGTCCTGTGTTGTAGGGCCTTGCTGCTAGGCTTTGAGCTTGTCAGTGTGTGGCCTGCTGTTCCCTCTGTTGGGGTTACTCTGTGGAGGCTTATATGCCTGTTTGCAAGCCCCTTGTTAGAAAGATGGATGGATGGGGCTCTGAAGTGATCAACACTGGTGCTGCCATGGCTTGAAAAACAGGGATAAAACAAATGCAGTCCTGCACTAATTTCAGAAATACTGTGTACACCCAGATTTTCTGCCAAATCTTTGCTCTCATGTGCTTCCTTGTTGATTATTTAAAAAGTGGTAAGTGATTTTTGGAAGTTCCTGAGGAAAGAATTAACTCTCTTTTGCCTTGTTCTTTTTGAGACCAAGAGGATGTTGGTTGAAAAAATGGGTCGAGAAGCTGTGGAGCTAGGTCATGGTGAAGTGAATATCACAGGCGTAGAAGAGAATACCCTGATAGCCAGTCTGTGTGACCTCTTAGAAAGGATATGGAGCCACGGTCTGCAAGTCAAACAGGTGAGGAACAAATATTCCTGTATGTTGCAGAGTGCACTTGCCTTAAGTCATGTTATACTCTTCTTCCCTCGACTTTCAGAGGATACCTTTTGTGTGTACATAGATATGTTAAAATACTTGTGTCCACACCCCGTGCCCCAGCCTTTTTTATGTCAGTTACTGCTCACTTGTCTGTCTCCACTTTTTGCTCTGAAGTATGTGCAAGTGCACATGCAGATGTGTTCCACAGATGTCTTCTTGGAAGATTTTCTTTTCATTTAACCTGTTTTTTTTTTTTTTGTAATAGGATGGTAAATAAAACTATTTCTGTATTCTTAGTACTTTGATTAATGAAGTTGCATAGGCTGTAAGGCAATATGCTACATGTGCTGTCAATGGGATATGGTATGGGGAATTTGTTTTCTTGAAGGATAATGTAGAGTAAAACCCTTGCTATTTTGGTTCTTCCTGAATGATGTAAGGATGGTTAAGTGATATTTACAAGATCGCTAGTTAGAGGTGTTGGGTTTTGTATGAAATTAATAATTGTTTGTGGTGCTTCTCTGTTTGGAGTCACTTGTGGGACTAGATGGAGTTTGGAAGGCCTTTATCCTTTCCTCTTTCTTTGTACAAAGGAATAGCAAGGACAGTTAAGATAACTTTATTAAAAGAATGTGCAGAATAAATGTATGTAATCCAGATAACAGTAATTCAGTATCTCTGTTCCCAGCACCCAAGCAGTTCTCTATGTGAAGATTTATCATGTGATTCTCTCCCTTCCCTCTTGTATATCACTTAGGATAGAAGCTGTACTGCTTTCGTCTTAGAAGACAGAGCATCAGTATACTCTGCTTCAACTCAGATTTGGGCCTTTCAGAGCACCAGACGGCCAACCCTACATAAGGTTAATGCTTTGGATTGATTGCAGATGTTGGCAAACAGTGCTGAATGGTGGAATAAATAGAGTGGTGGAATATAATAGAGGCCTGATGGAGGAAGTGCAGTGCATCTCATATTATGATCTACAGTTTAAAAAAAGAAAAAAAAGCCCCACCAATTCTCTGTGTGCTCTGGCCTTTATTAAATATGCAAAAGTCTGCTGTTTTATACATTGATTTTATGGTATTTTTCAATAATGACCCAAGGAAGACTCTTCTTTCTCAATTGACCATAGTAATGAGGATGGCTTTCCTTCCACCAATCCCTGCTTTACCTCTTCCCTGCTGATGAACCCTGATAGACCTGTGTTTGCTACCTACTGATTCTTCTATGTGCAGTGAATCCACACCTTCCTTTGCCCAGAGCAATGCTGGAAAGTTGTTGGATGTAGGGTCTAATGACTGAAGTAGTCTGAACTTTCAGAAGGCCTTGGTTATTCCCTTGCCTGTTCTCTGTCCTACTGCTTTCCTTAGGCTGTCTTCCTTTCCCTTAGAGATTGCAGCTTGCATCATCATTGCTATTTGGTGGAGTTAAAGGAGAGTAATATGATGGTAAAGGAATTGGGCAGATATGTACTGCCTGAATTCTTACATTCATCATGGTTGTTGACATCTATTTGCTGCAGGATCCTTTGTTTGCTGCTTTATGTGATCTGTTGCAGTTTTCCTTGCCATGACAGCTAGTTGCTGAACACCAGACTGTGTGCATGTGTGTGTTTATCGAGAGAAATGCCGTTTTGGATGTAACTGTTCTCTGGTTGATATTTTTCATGCTTTCTTTTTATGTTTTTATATGACTTGCAATTTTGGCTTTTCATGTTGGATCTGTCAGGTACACACATGAGGCATTGAGCTTCTCTGGATTTTTTTTATATCTTCACCACTGAATACATGTTTTTAATATCAACACAGATGTTGCAGACACTCTAGGCTTTATATTCTGGAGGCATACCACTTCTGCAATAATCCCTCATGGTCATTAGTTCTTTGGTCAACTATAGTGAGCTATAGGATTAAAGTGTTTAGAGATTTATTTTTTTTAAAGATAGGTTTCTAAAAAAATATTTCAGAGTTGAACCATAGTTACTACATCTTGAGGAAGACACATGATTTTAGATGACATTGATAGTGCTGAATTGACAACTGTTGTGTTATGGTTTCTTTCTGCACAAAGTTGTAAATAAAAATATGGCTTATAATACGACTGCTTTTCTGAAATGCAGAATTGCTAAATCTTTACAATAATTTAGGAAGATGTAGTAATACTAACTAATTTTCTCTGTAAGTGATTCCAGTTAATGTGCTGCAGAGCCCCTCTTCAATTACTGCTGCCTTTCTGTGGCTTTACAAGGTTTTGGTTTACCATGCAGAATATTTTAGGATGGATCTAAAAATCTTTTTAGTTTGCCAGCGAAAGATTCCCTCACACTCTGCTTTAAGGCACCAGAGGTTTAAGAAAGCAATGCAATGAGAAAGGTGCACCTTTTAACATCATTTGAAGGATTTATCTTGGCCTAAATACTGCATTCCAAATTTTAACACAAGTTGGTTTTATAATGGGTGGTGGTGGAGTGTTCTCGTTGATAAGCTTTCATTGTCCTGCTCATGTTTTGGGTTGTCTTACTGTGTGATTATCCAAGTCCTTTGCCTGATAAAATTGAGGGGGATCTTTTGAGGTTCTAAAAACTGACAGCATGACCTGTAGCCCTGAATTACCCCGAAGGGTACAGGTGCATAAGACTTGCTCTGCGTGTAAGATGGTTTGCTCAGGCTGGCTCTGTATCTCTCATCATTTCACTGCTGAAGAGGCAGGGAGGGAAAGACACATAGTACAGGTTACAGCCTCAGAATTAGAACTCTACTGCACATAGTGTTTTAGAAGCCTTTAAATGTTTTCTTGTTATGTTTATGAACTGTGAGGAATGAAGTTCAATTGCCTTTTTCCTGTTACCAGAATCATTAGATCGCCATAGCTTGACTCCTGCTTTTCTTTCTCAACCTCTTTACAGCTCCTGAGCACCTCCAACTTGTGTCTCATTTTTGAGTTTTACCAATGACTTTATAGGGAGAAACATATTTAAAACAAGTTTTTGTTATGGTTGATACTTCCAGTGATCATTTGAACTATTTTATTTTTTTTTAAATTCAGCTGATAGTAATTGCTTTTTTTTTTTTAAATTTTAGGGAAAGTCTGCTTTGTGGTCTCATCTGTTACATTATTTAGAAAACAGACAGAGAAAAACTACATCAGGCAGCTTCAGTACCTCAGGTAAGATTGGCTTCTGCTAGAAGATGATAAAATATGTATAAGAGCAGCCTGCAGATTTGCACCATGCAGAGATTGTTTCCTTGGAAATATCCTTCAGTCAGTATAACTGAATCAAGTATTCTGTCTGCTACAGAATTAATATGGACCTGTTATATTGTCTCAATATATTTTGTGAAAAATAAACTTGTTTGGGTTTGTTGGGCAATATATGATGTTTCAAAGACAGGCTTTAAAATGGATTGCTT
This sequence comes from Athene cunicularia, assembly GCF_003259725.1. Lineage (NCBI taxonomy): Eukaryota > Metazoa > Chordata > Aves > Strigiformes > Strigidae > Athene > Athene cunicularia. Next base: position 1,946,638 of record NW_020799102.1, read on the forward strand.
TGATATACCATCCTTCAAATGACACCTAGTCACTGCATGACCACCAAAGCATATGTTATGGGTAGAGGTGGAAAACAAGTACAAGCATATAAAATTGTACTGAACGTCCTGAAGTTTTACATTCTGTCTTGAAAAACAACTGAACAGTAAGCTTATTGTTTAAAAGAAAAAGACATTTAAAAAAATACATAAAATACCGAAGAAACATATTTTCATTTTTGTTATATCAAGTGTTGCAGTATAATTAATATTGTACATAACATCCACTGATAATCAGTTTCTAAGGTTATTGTAATTTTTAAACAGTACTTGTTTCAGATGAGGGCATAGTGTATAACTTTTTTTTTTTTTTTTTTTTAGAGTTGCTGTAGACAGAGCTGAGCATTATTAACATGCACGATGTCCTGTAAGCAATCAAAACCAAAGATTTGGTTCATAGTGATTTACATATCAGACTGAAGTTACAATCAGTTTTGTACTTTCTAATTTGGGGTTGAGGGCAGGGACTGTATTCAATATACAACTTGATTCCAGAGTGGAATTTGAAAGATGAGTAATAATATTGCTTAAAGACCCCAAAATGTACTATTTTTAAAAGTAGTACTGTCAGAGGAGTGTGCAAAGTGGTAGATTAGTTAAGCATATGATGTGTGCTGTACTAAGTAAAACATGTTGAGCAGTCTTTTCTGGTGTGAACTGTGCCAGTCAATTTTACTACACAGAAAGAAGATGGGGTACTCTTTAGGAAATAATACTTGAGTGGTATATGACTTAAGCCATTTGATGTACCAATTTCAGCCGAATCTTAAGCTCATTAATGTGTTAATGCTCAGTGTGTGCTGATCTGCATAACCATCTGTGTAGCATGTTAGATTTTTATGTCATTTGAAGTGCAAATATGTCTTCACAAAGCAGTGAATTACCAGTAAAGGAAGAGTGCAGGTTGGTGTTAATTCACCTTCTTTTTTTTTATAGATTTTAAAATCTTTAGATGGATTTCTACTAACAAGAAATTCTGTTCTTCTGAATCTAGGAATACTTCTTGATTCAGAAAGGAGAAAGTCTGATAGCAGTCCAGCCATGTCACCTCTTAGAATCTCTCTCATCCAGGATATGAGGTGAGTTTAAGCTATTAAAACCACCACAGAAAATCCATGAGATTTGCATACTTGTTTCTCTATAATGTGTACCATACAGAAATGTCTGTTTCATACAGCAGGAGAGGGGTGTGGGGAAGGAACCTGATGAACTTTTTAAAAGTATGTAGTGCAACATTTTCACTGACCTTTACAAAAACATGTTTCATACTGAGGAGCTTTTGTACTGGCACAGCTACTAGCTTATAGAAATACCCTGACACAGTTTTAATCTTTTTAAAGTATTCTGTATTGTTTTATTTTCACAGAGATGTGGGTGGTAGTGTATGTATTTTCCCAGTCATTGCCAAGTTAGTTGCGTAGCTCTGAGCTCATTGTTGCTTCTTGGTGAAGTTTAAAGAACTTTTTTGATCTAAAGAATGGGTTTATCTAACATTGAGTACTGTAGGGTGAATAAAACTATAACTTCTGCTCAATGCCTTCTTTTCAGTACATCCAAAAAAAAATGCAGAACGTCTGAATTGAATTTGAAAAGATTTTTTTCCCCTGCTTTTTCCTTACCAACATCTAATTTTTTCAGTAGGGAGGAGTGAATTGAGGATTTTCAGGGAGCATACTTGTCCTTCTACAATGTACCATTTGTGTCCTGTATGCAAGAAAGGCTACTACTGAGCATGCAAAGACAGTATTTAATTTTCCAAAGCACTCAGCCATAAATATTGCAGTGATAAGGTCCAAAATGATTCTTAAATCATGTGAGGCAATGGGACTGGTTTAGAATTTTGTAAATAGGGCACTGCATTGCAGATATTTCCTTTTCAGGCTCTTATTCTTTTTGAGCTAGATATGCAAGGAATTTAGATAGCGCTGAATATTAAGGTGATCGTGTCTCTTTCCAGTAGTTTGCCTGATATTTTGCATTCTTGACAAAATTACTTCTTCAGCCTAGCTTGGTTCAAAAGAGCTGTCACACTCTGAAAATATTGGGCCGTGTCTCTTTTTTTTTTTTTTTTTTTTTTTCCCCTCCCAGGCATATCCAGAACATTAGTGAGATCAAAACAGATGTTGGCAAGGCCAGAGCCTGGGTTCGTCTCTCTATGGAAAAGAAGTTGCTCTCTAGGCATCTAAAACAGCTGCTTTCAGATCATGAACTCACAAAGTAAGGTGGTTTATCTTGGGCAAAGCTTTAAAAAAAAAATTAAACCTGTTTAGTTGTTTGACTTTAAAACCTCAGAAGTGCCTGTTCTTCCATCTGCTTAGCAGTGTGCAAAAGGAATAGAACAAAATAGCCTTCCAAGTGTATCTCTGTACTGTGTATGAGCTCTTACTTGGGAATTATAATTCAGTGCTGGGGTTCTTCAGATACAGAATCAGTTCTGTCTGTATAGACTGCGACTTTGAGGTGAAATCTTCAAAAACTGCTAGGGATGAAATGAAATGGGGTGTAAGTTCAAATGCCATTACTTTGCTGAGTCAAGCTTTTTGTATTGACTCCCTTTCTTTAACTGTGGGATATTTTGTTTTCCTTGGATTGTTTGTGTGTTTTTGCAATGCATGGCAAAGTGCAGCTTCGGTCCTGTTGCAGCTCTGTCACCATATGAAGAGTATGAAGTAAAGGCACATTTAGATGTGCTTCTGTGGTTCTGCTTAGTGTGTCTCAGAGTGTCTGTTCCTTAGCTTCTCACTTCTGTCTTCAAATCCTGGACATTCATGTAACTCCTTTCAATACCGTGTAAAATAATGTAGATAAACCACACCAGAAGTTAATTTTTAAGAAAGATGAGTGGTGGTATACAGGATACCTTGAAGGTGACTAGGATGGCTGTGATGATTAGTCCTTGCATCTCATTTTGAGGCAATAAGATCAAGATGAGATCTGGTAATCTTGTGAAATCTTCCATCTAAATCTTTCAGAGCACGATTGTCCACATCTCTAGATCAAGCTGACAGTGTCTCAGCTTTGTTCTCTCCTACACAGTAAAGGTTTTGCATTTATAGCCTACTTAAGCATATAAGGTGAATTGCTTTTGTAATAGACAAATACTTGCTATTATGATCCATTTTTTGTTTTTATTACTTCTCCTAAACATTTCAAAGTATGTAATTTTCAATTCTTTGTTAATTTTTTTATGACTTCATATACAGAAATTCCAACCATTGAGACCCAAAACACTGTCTTTAAAGAATAATTGTACTATAGGAAGAAAATGGGAGAAGTATATAAAGTATGAGGGGGAGGGGGATGTGAGTGAAAACTGAAGGCTTGAACTGGTAGAGAGTTCCAAATACTGCTGGCTTAAACTCTGTCAAAGTACTCTGTGCTAGTGCTTCTCATAAGTACACATCTTCAAAGGCAAAAGAAGTGCTCAGCACAAGGACCTATTTGGTGATGTCCAGAACACATGTGCACTATATTATCTCTGTAAACATAAATAATTCTTTTGTAAGTAGTTGCCCAGATTGGGGTACAGGCCATATGTAATACTAATTGTTTCAGGACTAGCAATTTGAGGTTTATTTAGTGTAATCTCTGCAGGAAAAAAATGTATTGTTAATAAGGTTGGATATACTGTTCACTGTGTGGAAATGAAAAGTTTTCATGTATGGGCCCTAGTAATCATCATTAGCTTTAATTGAAGACTTCTTTCTGGAGACAGCTTAACCTATTCTGTCTACTCTTCCTTTTCTCTCCTCCCACTAACACCACCTTCCAATAAGTGTCTTCCCCCAATCCTCCCAAAGCCCAACTGTTAATTATTTGAGGTTTGCCTTGTATTGAATTAAGTTGGACTTCCTGATGAATGTGTGGCCTTCCAACAGCAAACAAGGCAAAGCTGAAGGACAAAGTGAAGACAGCTAATAAATCTGGCTGTATCTAAATTAAGGTTAAGCCTCCCAGTGAAGTCAACAGTCCAGATCACGTTCAGTTTGGCAGTGCTTGTCCCATGCAGGACAAGCCCTGTGAGAGGACTTTCCACACATGACCACACTCTCCATGTCCCCCCCAAAAGAGAAGGAAAAAAACCCAACTCTTAACACTGGCCAGTGTACTGTTGGTCTATCAGACAGATTCTCATTCTCTAGAACAGAGTGACACAGCAGCAAAAATATGTTTAATATCAAAGTGGCAAGCAAAGAAACAATTTGCATAGGAATGACATAAATTTTTCATAATCCCTTGTGCTTTGTGCTGCATGTTTAGGTATCCTTCTAAAAGAACGGTGTTCTAGGCAGCATGGATTTGAAGTGTGCTCCATTTGTTTTTAGAGGAACACCGCCAAGTTCAGTGAGGTACTAGAAATAATTGTGCAACTTCTGCCATTTTGCAGTTAATGTGATTGTGTGGTGTTCTCTTTTGAAGCAACTGTTAGATATTTGAATTTAACCCACTCACTTCACTTAGCATTTGCTAAAAAATATAAGAAAAGTGAAACATGTATGGTCTCTTTCTAGTCTGCAAAGGGACTAGAGTTAGGGAACAGAAGGAAATCACATAGCTTTGCTCCCCTGAGACCTTTATGTGCACAAGTAAAGTGAGAAATCTTACACTTAGAGTGGGCAGGACAGCACATACCCTTGTGGACAGGCTGTCTAAACATGTGGTTCATATTGTTCAAATGAAACATGGACACAGTCACCTGTGAGACCTTTGTGGGTTTGCTACTCCTGTGGCCACAGCCAGGTTATGTTGATTTAAGGCTCAGGATCTTTATTTCCATTGAACATTTCCTGTCAGTCTCTAGTGTTATGTTTGTTATGTGAGAATATGTGTGTGTGTTAATCCTCATTGATTTGTTTTGCAGATTTCTGGCTTGTGAGTCACTTACTTTTTTGTAATTGATATCTGAAATTGAAGGGAGTTGTCAGGATGACCCCTGGCAGGAACAACCTGTCTATCCATGGCTGTGTCAGCGTGTCTAATACCTAATTCATACATTTGTGATGGTTTTGAATATTCCTCTAGTGTCAGTTGGATTTTGATGTATTTTGGCATGCTCTTCTTTTATGATTGTGCACCAACACTGGTATTACTTATTGGTTGCATAATTAACAAAAGTAGTGGTGATTGCTACATACAAGGGAGTAACTTTAAGAATATTTTCCAGTCCAGATTTGCACTTGAAAAGGTTGAGGGTATAAATTCTTTCAAAGGTTTCTCAGTTGCAAGTCTTGCAGTATTATATTCTCTAATGTGTTTGAGTAATTCCAGTAAGTATATAAGATTGCTTCTGGTTACAGTGCATTCTTCTACACAGATGTTAGTCTTTCCACTAATGAGAGAAGGCTACTGAGCTACATCTTTTGATATTTCCACTTTAAAAGGAGTCACAGTTCTGTGTGTTACTGCAGTCCTAGCAAAGAGTTTGCAACCCAGTAAAAGGGAACAGTAGGACTTTAGGCCACCTTTGCATGCCTATGATTTTGGTTATTTCAGGAGCTGAGTAATGTCAACACTGAAGCTATTCCCTAGCTTAGTGTGTGAGTTGTTGTAGGACCTGGGTTATCACCCATAACCCAATACAAGCAGATAGCCCCACTGTTTGCTCTAATGTCCTTTTAAAACAGTCTTCTGTCTTATGTCATGTGCTGGAGGACTCTCCCATGGCACCATCTGCTTGGAAGTCACTTATGAGGAGTCTCTTTACTTCAGTTCTGTCATTTTATATGACCAGAGGAAGTCAGAGGTTTTTTTTCCAAGAAAATACAAAATTTCTTTTTCCATCTTTTGGGGTATTTTTGGGTGGGAGAAGACCCTTAGACCACGTCACGTCTTACTTTCAAAAGGGGGTAAATAATGTGAAGTATTGGACTGATGCAATCGGGAGACTTCAGGCTTGCAGAGTGTCGACATATCTTGGCACGTTAAATACTTTTGGCTCTACCAGTATCACTTGTCATTTGTAATAGCTTGCATATTCCTCATAGTTTACCTAATAAATATGCACAATAGAAAACATTTCACTGAAAGCATCTTGTTACTATGACAGATTATTTGTTTTACTTTGTCAGAAAACTCTACAAGCGTTATGCGTTCCTCCGCTGTGATGATGAGAAAGAACAATTCCTATATCATCTCCTGTCATTCAATGCTGTTGATTACTTTTGCTTTACCAATGTTTTCACAACAATCTGTAAGTATTTGCTTTTCCTGGAACTCTGATTTCCAGATTTGGTTGAGTCCTCATCCAGAATTGTAAACATCTCTGAGCAACATGCCTTAATGTAATTGTTCTGCTTTCTTCCTGGTATCCATCTGTGTATGCTGTAACAACATTTCTATGATCCTTTCTGATGGAGGGTAGTGTCTTTTGTCACTAAAGGCTTTCATATCTAACTTGGTAAAATATGCAGCTTTAATCCTTTTAGTTGGGGGATAGTTCTCCACAGAAAATTTTGTGGTGGGCTTGTTTGCATCATACTAAACAAGAGCAGTATGGATTGTTCGTTGTCAAGGTAAGAACATTAACACATGCTAGGAATTAAAAAGAAAACAAAAAAACCTTTCCCTTTTTCATGCTCAGCCTACTTTGCTGCATGCCTGTCTGTGAGCTTGGGATAACAATGAAATGCCCTTGAGGGCTGCATCAGAATTCTGCAACACATTAAAATACTCTTGTCTTTTTTTTTTTTTTTTTTTTTTTTTTAAAAAAAAAAAAAAAAAAAAAAAAAAAAAGCCCTAGAGAAACTTTTGCCCTGATGTTACTGATGCTTAAATGTGTTGCAGAATTCTCATGCATTTATGTGCCTGCTGCCACGGGACCTCACTTGTAAGGCAGAATAAGGAAAGACTTCAGCAAGGCTTATGAAATAGGGGTGAGGGTGTGTGAAAGAATCCCTCTGGCCCCATGGTAGAAGCTGCCCTTAATGGTATGTTATGATTGTATTTGTGTGTATGAAAAACAAGGCAAGCGGATGTTTAAGCAAAATAGGTTTTGGTCTTGTGGGCAAGTTCTGCACAACACTAAAATCTGGTCTGCTAGATGCAGTTAAATTGTCACTTAGTTTAAGACTATCAGCACAGAAAATAAAAAGGGAAACATTTTAATTCATTCTTAAATGCTAGAGCATCAAGCTTTTAAGAATATCCAACCACCAAATGCTTTCTTGAGGGCACTGACAGCTGAAGAGACTTTGAGGGAGAAAGGTATTAAATGCCTCAGCTGAAAAGCCCTAACTGTAATCCATTTATGCACTATAAAAGAGGGGCAGATCGCCAAGAAACACAATGACCATTCAGATAATTGGATTTTGTTATAGAAGTTTGGTTAATAGGGGGCTGTGCATGAGATGCTAAGCAATTGAAGAGCACATGCATTTCCTCAGGAGCACATGCCTCCTGAGTCAGAGAGGGGCTATAACTCAGGTGATACTCTGTTGAATTAATCTCCAGTAAACCAGGGGACCAGAAAGCATTTGAGCATGTGTGTTGTCAGTTAGAGGGGAAGATTTTTTTTTCTTTTAAATCAAGAAATCTTACAGTTAGCATAGCTAAGAGCAATGTGGTACAGAGAAACTGACAGCCTTATAATATATTTTCACTGAATTTGTTCAGCCACAGTAGTGAATGCTGCTGCAAGCAAGCCCTGCAAACAAAGACTTTGGTTCGTAATTATACCTGTATCGAGGCACTATTCCATCCACTTGACAGTGTTTTGCTATCAGCTCTGCTTCTTATAAACTGCTATGTGTACACTTCTTGATTGTCAGTCAGTGCTTAGTGTGCAGGTGTTAGCATGATTAAATAGGAGCTCTGAAGTTGTTTTCACATTTCATGGTAGTGCAGTATTATTTTATGACTTATTTTTTCCCCCCTCTTCCTTAAAGAGGTTACACAATTATCCTTCCTTATTTTTGAAGTGTTATTTCTTCTTGTGTTTGCAGTGATACCATACCATATATTGATTGTTCCTAGCAAGAAACTTGGCGGCTCGATGTTTACAGCCAATCCTTGGATCTGTATCTCTGGAGAACTGGGTGAAACAGGAGTCCTGCAGATTCCCAGGAATATATTAGAAATGACTTTTGAGGTTTGTACTGCTTCATACAAAAAAATGCTTTGGATGTTCTGTTTGTTCCGTTGTAAATTCTCCCCTTGCTGTACCATCTTGCTATACACTTCATGTCCTTAGTCTGTGTGGTTTGTCACAAACTTCCTGTGACTGACTGGATGTAGAAAATGTAATTTATCTTTAATAGCATGCAGAGCGAAATGACTTGACAAATCCTTAGTGCAAGGATGGACAAAGAGTGTCTTTATGTTACAGCTTTGTGCTGTAACGGTGGGAGGTGTCTTATGTTCTACTGGAAACAAGGAAGTGATTCTGCTCTGATTTTTGTGTGTGTGCGCATACATTGGGTAAAATTTAATTGAAAAATCTAGTTCAACTGATGTTCTCGCTGCTGATCAAAATAGTATTTAACAAAACGAAGCAAACAAAACCAAATAAAGCAACCTACCCTTAAAAAGCCCAGAATCAATCATGAAGTCAGAAAAGGAGAACCACATTTGATTCCCCCTCTGAGCATGTTCTCTAAGTTTGCTCCTCCAACATGCTGCTTTCTTTCAGTTTACTCTGACAAATTCTTTGTTTAATTTGCAGTGCCAGAACTTGGGAAAACTGACCACAGTGCAAATAGGACATGATAATTCAGGGCTGTATGCCAAGTGGCTGGTGGAATATGTTATGGTCAGAAATGAAATAACAGGGCATACTTACAAGTAAGTATCATCCTGACATTTCATGTTGGGTAAGTAGAATCTCTGCAGGGAGCTGGCACAGTAGGGCTTGTTTGATTAGAAAGGTCTTACCTCCTGGGACTCCGTGTCTACAGCTGCCACTGCCTGAAGGCATAGAAAGATCATTTGGCTTCTGGCATTAAACAAGTCATGATTCTTACAGAATTAAACAGAGTTTTCAGTTTGCAGGTGCTTGTGTCCAGCCTCAAAACATTGGTGGAGGAGATGAGTTGACTCATGCGCATCTTCAAAATAATCTGTCTGAAATAGCAAGTTAGAGCTGGCTGCTTACCAAATACAAGGTGGTATTTTATAGTAAGGCTGAATGCTCTAGGTGTTACAGAGAGACCTCTGAACACAAGAGTTTGAGTGTTAGAAATCTGTGTTTGCATAATGAAAGTAAAGGAACAAGATTTACAGTAAGAATTAAATTTGTTTGTGTTAGGTACTGCATAGTTTGATGCCCTGTCCTTTGTTTAGAGAAACTGTCAGGCTTATGTTGATGACAAATTGGTGGGTGAGTCCAACCAGTTTGTTGGTAATTAAGAGGCAATATTCTATTTTTGGATGCTGTTCAGTTTTCCGACTAAGCTGATTAAACTGATGTCAACATTGGTTCATAGAAAGTGATAATGAGCAGATGAGCACGGGTGTTTTCTAGTGTCTGATTTAATATCCCAATTTCAGTAGATATATTGGTGTTTTGGCATTTAAGTATATGTTTGGGGGCTGGGTTCTTTTTGTGGCTGGCCTGCTATGTAACACATTCAGTGAAAGCACAGGTGTATTTCGCCACCCATCTGGTGTGTAGAAATACCTTCTACCTCTTTTCCTCTGCAGCCTTCAAATCATGTGCTACATACAGGATACAAAACAAAATCTGCCACCGCTTTGCTGATCATCCAGCGCAACATTTAGCACAAACTTGGAACTGAGAAGCTGTTTTACTTTTGCTCCCTCTGCTGGCACAAGCCAAACCCCAGACTGTTACTTGTTGGTAGATGAGTGGAGTGTTTCTAATAACTACACTAGCAGAATTTGGAGTTTATACAACTGCAGCGGGAAGTCTTTGGCATGGAATTGAATCTGTGTTGAAGTGCTTGATCCACACATATTCTTTATGTTCTTAGGTTTCCTTGTGGAAGGTGGCTTGGGAAGGGAATGGATGATGGCAGCTTGGAGAGGATCCTGGTGGGAGAGTTGCTGACTTCCCACACTGAGGTTGATGAGCGGCAGTGCCGAACCCCTCCTTTGCAGCAGTCACCAAGCATGATCAGAAGATTTGTCACTATATCGCCAAACAATAAGCCAAGTCAGTGGTGGGGGATGGCTTGTCTTGTAATGTTCTGCATTATTGCCTGAGGAGAGCTGCTTGCAAACAGAACTCTAAGTTTTCTTGTATTTTAGAACTGTAGCTTGAAGAGGACCTGTGAAACTTCCTTAGTCCAACTCCCTGCTTAGAGTCTGGCTAACTTCCAAATTAAAATCCCGAGCAATCTATTCTACCTACTCAAGTTTTGAAAGTCTCCAAGGATGGAAGGAAGATGTCTCTGGACTCCTGGTCCAGTGCTTAGCTGCCCTAGTGGTGTTTTCTGTGTTCTTGTCCCTAATCTGTGGAATGAATGATATGGAGGAAGGTAGAAATTTGCTGTCCTGTCTCTCATCCATGGATGAAAAAGCTTGCTAGTGGTTTCTGTTCATGGACTTCAATTTTCTGTTGAGATCACTGTTCTGGGATTGTCTTATCCCTGATAAATCAGGTGGCTACTTTGCTCCCAAGCATGCCTGGGTTTACAGTGAAACTGTCACAGGAAACGTTTCCAGGATGCCCAGATCTGGTCATCCTAATAAAAGCACAGCTCCTTTTTAGCTTTGGGCCCTGGTCTGAACATGCACCTAACATGTAAAGCTCTTTCCCAGCTGTTGTTGTGTTGAAACATCACAGTGTTAACTTCGATATAAAACCAGACAATCTCCATTTCTACTTCCTCCACAGTAAAGAAAAGTAAACTTGGATTTCTATTACGGACAGTCCAGCACCTTTTCACTAACATCATAAATTTTACTGGTTCATGCTTCTTTTTCTGTGGTATGCTTTATCCCTCATACAGGTACAGTTTATAAAGCTGTTACAGAGTGACTGGATATATTTTTTTATTTTGCAGAGTTAAATACTGGTCAGATACAAGAAGCTATTGGTGAAGCTGTCAATGGTATTGTGAAGCATTTCCACAAGCCAGAGAAGGAGGTGAGGAGGACTTGTCTGTGTAGTGGTACTCCTGTCTTAAAACCCTTACTAGTAAGCATTGGAGAATATAACAGAAATAATTAAACTGGATGAATAGCCCATCTCTTTACAAATACCTTAAGTGGAGTAAAAATGAGATCCTGAGTCTACACTGTTGGAATAGTATATCCTCAAATACCTCAGTTTTACTGCTAACTGAAGCATTCTGTTAATTTAAAGGTAAACATTCTGGTATTGGCAATTGTGTTTAGTCAAATTCTGCCAAGGATTCTACCTGTACCACTGTCAAGAGCGTTGCCTCCTGTTTAGTTTTTTCTGGATTAACTGACATTTTACATCTACACTGAGAACTAAGTAGGCTTTTTTATGCCTGTTTTTCATTATCTTTGCTACTTAAAACATGAAAACCCATGGGCCACTTTAAAAAAAAACAAAACAAGAGAAGCAAAATAGATTCACACCCAAACACACACCCCCCCTCACCCCACCCCCCCCAAGTGGAGCAGAAGTGTTCTCAGAGACTCAAAGACACTTCTATATTATACGTGTAATCATCTTCACTGACACAGCAGTTATTTCCTGAAACGAACTTAACCATTACAATCCAGCCCTTGTGAACCAGGGTGGTGTAGGGCAGTGCTGGCTCTTGTATGGGTATCTCTTGAAAGTCATTAATTTTTTACAAATAGGTCCTCCCATTCCTTCTGCACCTGTCTTTTCTAAGTTCAGTATAGCATGGCAAGTTAATATCTGGTATAATTCTGGTTGATGATCACATTTACACAGTAATCTCAAGTGGTCATGCACTGGTTTTGCAAAATATTATCTATCATCATGATATAAAGAAGAATTTGATTTTTTTTCTGAGGTTTAAAAATTGCACTGACTTTTGGGTTTTTTTTGACAAGCAGTCTGAGGCACTGGACCTGTGATCTTTATTACTTAGTAAAAGGGGAAAATATTTTCTTAATTTTCTGTACAGTGGCCATTATTATAGGTAAAACTTGCTCATGATCTTTATCTTGCCTTTTCACATCTTCATTTGATGATAACGAGGCCCTGAGACTGCTTTCTTCAGCCTCATTCTTAGAGAGGTCAACACATTTTTTGAATGCTTAGGACTTGTGAGAACAGGGCCATCCTTTTGGGGGCCACTGTTTGATAGTAGACTGTAATTTTGGGCATCTCTTTGTTTTAAAACCGGTTTGAGTAATAGATGCATGAAACACTTTTGTGTCCCAGACTTCCAAACTGAGAGAATAAGTGCATGTGCTTTCTGTGTGTGCTTGGCAGAGAGGCAGTCTGACACTGTTGCTGTGTGGAGAAAGTGGACTTGTTTCAGCTCTTGAGCAAGTGTTTCAGCATGGATTTAAATCACCGAGACTCTTCAAAAACGTCTTTATTTGGGACTTTTTAGGTAAGTGGAAGACATACCAGAGTCTGTGTCTTTGAAATATATTTGTGTTCCTTATCATTGCCACTGTGTCTCAGCTGGTGTGAACAGCGTGCTTCTTGGAGGCATCTCAGCAGCTGAATTGCCATAAGAGCTCTTATCTCCTCGTACTGTTAAGAGAAAGAACATCTGTCTTCTGCCAAGTTGACACTGTACTTAATACAGTAACTGGACTTTGTCCTTCTAGCAGTAATAGTGTAAAACGAAATTTCTTAGTGAGGAAGAATTGTTTAACTAAGGTGGTGAATTGACATATGGTAACCTTGTTCTTAATTGAGCATAGTAAAAGCAATAAATCACATTTTTAAGAGGTTGAGTTACCTTACAAAGCACAATGGATGGATATAGTGCTGTTGGTACTTACTAGATGTTGTAATAAAAGGGTAATAAGCGTACATTTTTCACACGGTGGTCTAGATCCTTTAACACAGAGCTGAATAAACCAACTGAGTACACAAACACCTTTTAGAAAAGGGTTTATTTTTAATAGTGTTTTTCTGTGTTTTGAATAGGTACTTTGACATGACTTCTTCTTATGTCATCATTTTACCATAACATCTCAAAATTCAGCAGATACGAGAACCGCTTTAGCACTGTTCAGAGAGAAGGAAGTGGAATCCCAATTTTACACATGGGGAACACAGGACTAAATCAAACAAAAAAAGCAATGCTTAAATGTAATCATTCAGGAAATTCATGGATGAGCTTTGAGTCTAGTCCTTTCAACTTTTAACTGTCCCCTCCATGATGCAGACACTCATGCTGATTTGCCAACAGTCTGATATGACTGTCAGGTAGCCTTATGGATTTGTAAGCATGCTTACAGGGCAGGCATTATACTGAGGTGGTATAAAATTTAATCATCTAAATTTGAAGGTCATAGTGCCTAATTATTTTATTCCAAGCACAGGAGAATGATATTTCAGATATTTTAGAGCTACTATATGCACTGATAAAACTTAATTATCTCTCACCATTCTTTTAAGAAAAAGCACAAACATACTATGAGACCCTTGAGCAGAATGAGATGGTCCCAGAAGAGAACTGGCAGACAAGGGCCAGGAATTTCTGTCGCTTTATCACTGCTATCAACAACACCCCTAGAAATATTGGGAAGGATGGCAAGTTTCAGATGCTGGTGTGTCTTGGAGCCAGGTATAGAGAAACTTCTATTGTTGTTGTTACTGATATTTTAATAAAATGAGAAGGATGTTGGATATTAGTAAGATAAAGCCACACAACTGCTGGGTTGTGCAGTTTGACTATTACTTATACAGTTCTTTGACATAACTAAAGTAGGATCAAGGGAACCATGCCCTGACTGAGTTCTTAGGCATGTGAAATGTGGGAAGTCTGAGATACAAAAGTGAGTATCCCAAAGAGCTGAGCAGCTGAATGAAGAGAGACAGGTAGTAGGCTGGTGTGAATAGCCTCCCTCTCATGTACCGCTATCAAGGTCAGAAGATAGAAACAGAAAACCATCCATCAGTGAGGCCTCTCCAGTTAATAGCTGGGTGAATTCCCCACCCTCCACCTACTCACTGTAGGAGGCGGGTAGGAGGGAAGCTGGGACCACAAAGGCAGTGGAGCAGGCTAGCGACTTCGGGCCTCCTTGGGACTCCCAGGCCTTCTGGGAACCATATCTTTTGATGTGGGGGGTGGAAAGCCTAGAAATGTGTGTCTCACTGATGCTTCCTACTTAAACAAGTTCCACAGACAGTTACTCCCCCTTCCCTGTCTTAAAAATATGCAGAGAAGATGGTAGGTCTGTTTAGAAGGCAAAGAATAAAACTCACGTCAGTGAAAATGAGAAATTAACTTGGATTTATTTTTATTTCCAAATTGCAAATTGCCACTTTGTCAGAGACCACCTTTTGCATCACTGGATCGCCCTGCTTGCAGACTGCCCGATTACAGCCCAGATGTATGAAGACATAGCACTGATTAAGGATCATACTCTTGTGAATTCTTTGATTCGAGTGCTGCAGACCTTACAGGAGTTCAACATTACGCTGGAGGCATCTCTTGTCAAAGGAATCGATATTTGACCTCTTGTCCCACAGGAAAAACTATCTTTTTTTTAAAAAACAAAAAAAAAGGCAACAAGAAGTGAATCTCATTAGTATGCAAAATGTTCTGTCTGCCAGTACATTGTATCGTGAACTTGTTCATGGCCCTAAAATGCAACTTTGACTTTTCTTGAAGGAAACTCCAAAAATAGTACAGGCAAATGGATGGAAGCTGTAAACTCAATGTAAAAAAGAGGATTTTGGTATAAATCTATTTTAGAGTTTATTTGCTGATTTGCTTTTTACACACTTTCATGTGAAAGAGATAGAGATGAGTATTGTGCAGCTTATTTTAAAGCTGCAGTATTTCCTTGCCATAGAAAATGTGCAGTGAGCCTTTCAGCATTCTGTGAACTTGCCGTCAGATATGCTGTATGTCATAGACCCCAATGTATACACTCCATTTCTGCTGAGAAGGTCATTCTATAGTTTTTAAACTAATATTTTATATATTAACATTATTACCAATGTTTGATTTTTAACGTATTCAATCATGTTTTGCTGCAAGGGAACTACAAATCTGATGTGTGCTTTTTTTTTTTTTTAATAACTCCAAAGCACTGATTTGTCAACAAGTCGTTTTTTCCTTTATTTTTGTTGTCAGTATTATTTTTAGTGAAATCCAGGAGACTGAACCGTGAAATGTGCAGAGATCAAAGTAATATTTTTCATATTGGTACGTAATTGCACAGAAGAAATTAAGCGTGTTTTTTAACTGATGTTTTTTATTT
This sequence comes from Athene cunicularia, assembly GCF_003259725.1. Lineage (NCBI taxonomy): Eukaryota > Metazoa > Chordata > Aves > Strigiformes > Strigidae > Athene > Athene cunicularia. The sequence goes on from NW_020799102.1 coordinate 1,961,974, forward strand.
ATTTAACCTATCATTGTGTTTTGTAAGTTTTGTCTTTTAAAAAATCTTCTATGATACAACTGGCTGTATAATGTTGCAATTCAGAATTTACAGTGCAGCCCACTTAAATGAAAAACCTGGAATAATTGTTCATAACACAAAAATGTTTCCACTTGAACCAGCCTTTTGAAGTTTGCTATATGGTTGCTGCTGGTAATTCTCTTAACCGCTAATAAAGAGGGACATGAGTTCCCCAAATGCCAGATGACTAAATAAAGATGTTTGTGCCCCCATGAAATAATAATGGTATACCTTACTAACAGATAATAAGGATTTCATAATTTTTCTGAAAAGACAGTGAGTAGTAAGGTTTTTTCTTTTCCTCTTGAATGAATATGCCTTTGGTCCTATTGTCACAGTCTGCTTCATTTGGGATGCTTTTGTTTTTAGTAGAGAAAGCTTTAGTCCACTTTTACAGTAAAACACAAACGTTTTGAAAGCTTCATTTATTGGAGATCTGGAACTTGGCAGATGCCTAAAGGCATCTCTGTTCATTTGAATACTCTGATAAAAACCTCTTTGAAGTGAGTATGTGACTTAAGAACAGGCTGATTTATCAGCGTCACAAATTACTGTACAGAAATTCAGGCCTATGTATTTAAGAGGTCTCCACTGTATAAACTTATCTCAGTATTGTCTCTCTTTTGAGAAGCAGAGTCCAAGTTTTTCAGTTCATACAATGTTGTAGCACCTTTTCTTTATCTGCAGCTTAGTCATATCTTGTGATAGTTTTATTTCCATAATTTATAAGTATAGCATATATATTAAATTTTTGACTATTTTTACTTTTGTCCTATTTATTTCATTATTAAACTGAGAAGTTCCTTTGTCACTACTATCAGAGCAAGATTCTTTTTTGATTTCACTATAGCATTAGAAAGATGCAAGGGCAGTGTCCAAGCCATGCCTCATGCTGGGTGTGAACTTTCTTTCACAGTCTGGATCTTACAGGAGCATTTCACAGAAGTGTTTTGTGTGTGCAGGTTTGGTTTTGCTGTTTTGTTTCTCTGGAAGGGAAAAGATAAAGTAGATGTACTTTATTCTAAGAATTTAATGTATTCAACTTAATATGTTGGGATAATCTTCATACACTTGCCCCAAATAACTTGTTTTTGTATTAATAGTAGAAAAAAAAAATTTTACAGTGTTTTTGGCTGTATTTAAGATGACTTTGTGAGGCCCGTGTATTTCACAGGGAATATGTCTATATAAGAAAGGAGAGTTGGATTAATTATTTTGACTTTAACGGATCAGTTGATCCTGTTAAAACCATATCTCATAGTATTAAGTATGGATTAATTTTACCTTGTATGAGGTAATTAACCCTGAATTAAGGTTCTTTTGGGTTTTTTTCTTTACCCAAGTTCACATAGTGGAGCATGATACCATTGGTTAATGGCTTGCTTTGGTGTGGATCTTTCTGGCCTGATAATGACAGTGATCCCTGCGATGGACATAGGCTGGCATCTGCTGGTTCCCAAGTGGTGGCTGCTTTGGCTGGTGGCACATGAAGATGTCCATCAGTGACAGCACCCTGTGTGCTCGCTGTCCAGATGCAAACAGAAGGTGCAGAGGTCATCTTCCCAGCTCCTCAGTTAACGTTATTTTCACAGGAAAGACCGCTTTGTGATAGACCCTTCTTCCTTCTCTCACAGGGGGTCTGTGCTTACTCCTATCAGGATTCAAACACTTTTTTGCTGTGGATTTGCAAGTCTGGAATGATTTGCTCCACTGAAGGACCAGTAGAAGGTTCTGAAATGCAGCAGAAAAAAATGGTTTTGTTGAATCCGGAGGCAGCCAAGGAAGACTGAGGTATTAAATACAGCTCTGTGGTAGCCTGTGCTAGGGTTTTGGGAAGAGAGTTGGCTGGCATATCTAAGAACAGTTCAGTCTGTGGTAACAGCCATAATCTCTACCACTGTTCAATGTTTACCACAAACTGACCTAGCATCATTGATGTAGCTAGTGTCAGTCCCACAGAATAACGTTAGGATCCAGCATTTGCTCCTTCCGTGTCATTCTGCTGACCTGGATGGCTCTGTATAAGAACAAGTGGTGTAGTCAGCATCTTTTACTCTTTAATAGAGCTTTGTAAAATCCATCTCCCTTTTTAAAAACTTGTATTGCATTTTTTGTTCAAAAATGAGCTATAGAATAATGCAATTGTAACCTTTTTTTCCTGTTACTTTTCTAAAATAAGGGAGCAGGTTTGGTAGGTGCAGGTTAACGTGGCTATGCTTTTTTGGTTTTTGTTCTTTTTTTGGTAACAGTTAATGGGAAAAGATAGGGGTTTTTTAACAGCACACATGCATTCTGTACAGAGAAATATAATGATGAAATATAACTAGTTTATAATGCATTGAATATGTAGTGCTAAATTGGCCAGACATGTTTACAGGCTGATACGTGTTTTTAGGGAAAAAACCGTCTCGCCTACCAACTGTTTATGCTTCTTTGATTAATGCTGTCAGAGTTGATACAATGATACTTTATAGAAAAAGAAAACGCAAATTAATAAAAACTTGATTTAAATGTAATGAAATACTATGATGATAAGTTTATACAAAAAAAAAGTCTTTACCTGCCACAAACTTAATCATCTGGCATTCTGTAGCTGAAAACATATTTGTGAACTGAAGACTATTCCACAACTTTTTCCATTCTGAAGAGTATTTTTGAATTTGTTCAAATGGGACCTACTAGCTGAATGATCTGTATTTTTGATGTGTTTTGAATTCATGAATATGTTAAGATTTCTGCAGTGAAACTATTCAGAGTTAACTTTTTCTGTATATTGTCAAATGATTTTTGTTCGTAGTGCAAGATACTATAGGATACTTGAAAATACTTGAAGATATTGTACACGTACTTCACATCTTTGTAGTTCTTTATACCTAGAGATTGGCTGTTAAACTAAGATAAAACATCAATACCTTATAAACTATATATTTTACTACATGGGGAAATCACTGGCTTGGTTTTTTAAGGGTGGACATTGAAGTTCACATTATAATGACAAAACCGGGTACTGTTTTCCTTTTTTATTTTTCTGTGACATTTTAATCCATTGGACATTAAATGTGAATTGGATATACAAAAGTTTTACAGGTGTAGGTCATTTGCTGAATTGCAATAAAATTTGTCTTCTAACATGAAAAATAGCATTAATGTGCTATTTTCAAAAGCCCCTTACTATAATTTGGCTAATCATCTTTTCTTCTTGGCCTGACTGCAGGTATGTATGGCATTTTAGTGTCTGATTTCAGGGGACATTTTTTGTGCAGTTTTGTACCTTGCAGTTTTTGTAGCCTTCTCGCAAGAGACTGTTGTTGGTCAGGCTGCCGTCAGTGGAAGAGATGCCTACTCAATAATCAGGGAATGGGGAGAACAGAAAGGCAAAGGGACTAATGCAGATCTTGGAAAGTGTATGTAAGTACACACACCCATATATGCTGCTATTTATATTAGCTTTTTTCCTGCCTTAGAATGACTTTTGATCCTAATAACCAAATTTGGTGGAGGTCTCCAAATTTTATGTTCTGAAAAATACAATTAGTCATTCCATACAGAAAAGCAGGAATTATTGGAAATGTAACTACCTTCAAATACAAATACTTAAAAACAAGGTTAAGTGAGAAAGTAGCACTGTCCTCAATCTCCGAGGTTCTGACATCTGTGGCACACGTGTGCCCAAGCATTATTGCCTACAATGCCCGTTTCCTACTTTTTTAATTCCATCTCTGCCCAGGGTGAGATCTAACTTAACAGATAGTCCCACAGGGGGAATTACTGGGTGAAGGCATTGTACTGGCACAGAGGCAAAAGTATTGTTCCTTCCCTCTCCATTCAGTCACTTTTTGAATGATTTGTTCCAGTGTAGTGGAGCCCTATGTAGTGGTTCATTAGATACTGCTCTGCTTATCTCACCTTGAAACTGGTTCTGCCTGCCTTGCTGTATATCAAATCTAGTTTTTAGATTTGAGCGGAGTAGTAAACAAATGTGAGTGCAACTCATTTGTGGTTATGCTTTTGTAACTTTTCTGTTGCCTGTGTTCTGAAAGTTTTTATATGTCAGTTGTGTGAGAAGCAGGAAGATCAAGTCAGTTTTACTTGTTTTCATCTCCTGCTGCATCCAACATGCACTCTCCAGGACATCCCTGCGTGAGCAGGGGGGTTGGACAAGGTGACCTCCAGAGGTCCTTTCCAACCTGTCACTGATTCTGCGGTTTCTCCCCATGTGCAGTGACAGGAACAGGTAAGAAGGCTGAATGCCACTTCCCCCATGTTGTATGGTTTGTGTCATTCCTTTGTAGCCCAGTGTCTTCAAAGAAGAGCTCATCCTTCAGGTGCACTATTTTTCCTGTCTTTTTAGGGAGCTGCCCTCTCTTTTGTCAGTTATAGCCGAAGAGACTTGTTTATTCTTCTGACCTGCATGTTAACAATGGCTAACTTCTGCTTTGACAAATATCTGTTTTGAAGCTGACAAACACAGAAGGTAATTTTCTCAGCCTGGGAACAGTGGTTTAAGTTATGGCTGTTCTGAAGTAGGTGGGGTTCACTCTGCATCAGCCTGCATGAGATCATCTTTGGATGTTTTATACAATTGGGGAAAATGTGAAAGGGAAGGCATTTGATCATTATTTGGAGGTAGCTCTGCTTTCTTTACCTCTCTTTGTTTCTCCCCCTACATACGCCCTGGTGTGTGGTGGAGTCCTTTTTATTTTTTTCTTTTTTAAGTAAAGCAAAATAAAAAAAAGTTAAGATCTCTCCTGGGGGAACCACATCCGTCTACCTGAGGTGACGGTGATTCTGCACTACTAACAACTAATGGTATCATCTCATGGGCTCACTGGGGGAGATGCTGAGAGGGTGAGCACAGCCTGCCCCATGCTCTGATGAGGTGGTGCGAGTGGCCTGAGCCTTGGGCAGGGCTAAGGGGGTGCAGCTGTGAACTCAGTACCTGCTGCCCGGTGTGCTGCGCTGCTGGGAGATGCCAAACCTGCTGCTCTTGGAACTGAGATCATCTCGGTTCCCTGGACTTGTAAGACCCGCTGCTTCTGATTCCTCTGCAGGGTGCCACGGGGATGGATGTGGGGCAGGCCTGGATGGAGCTGTGAGGTAAGCGCAGCTTCGGAAACACATTCACTTCATCACAGGTGGCATCGAATCTTTCAGACTTCCTGGAAGTGGACAGAACAAAAAGAAGAGGGGCCTTGGTGAGCAGAGTGTTTTGCGCAACTGGTGGGTTGACAGTACTTTCCAAATGTCAGATCTGAGGTGGTTTTATAGAAGGTGATGCTCATTAATGTTGAAGAGAAGAATTTGTGTGCTAGGCAATGATTACTGACAAACTGGTCCAAGCTCGTGGGTCTAGAAATGTACTTGTGTTATGATTTGTCATAGTGATGACTTGAAAGGTTCTCACAGAGAAATACAAATGTCAGAGAGCTTCACCAGGCAAGTCTTTATAAATTATTTTACGTAGCAAAAAGTCTTCTTTTTCCCTATGAACTCAAAGATGTATGTTCATTAATAGAGCAAACTGTATTTAGCCCTGCAGTGAACAGCAGCTGTTCTTCATTTCAGTGACAGTGGCATTTTAAGAATCAGATCCTACAACATTTAAAATATTACTGATGGATCTGATGTTTATTTCAGTGAAGTTTTTCTACCAGTGGCATAAAAAGACTTAGAAAAGGAGTATAAATTGCATGAGAGGGTCTTTTAGACTCCTTGTGACTGGAGGAACCCCAGATTTCCTATCTGAGATCAACAGGTCCTGCTCCCAAGGAAAGCCAGTGATAAATTGTAAAACTGAGTGCTGATTACTGAGGATGTGTTACCGTACATAGAACTCAACAGCCTATTTGGTATCTTGGAAGACCCTTGGAAACTCAGATGGGAAGTGTAAGTGCAAAAGTTTGAGTGATTTATTTCAAAGGAAAACGGTTGTTCAAAACCCAGTGTATGTAACGGAGATGAGTAAGACTTAAAAGTACATCTCTGAGACGTAATGTGTGAAAAGCTTTGGAATAATTAAATATTTGAAAGTACTTCCTCACTTGTCAGTCCGCCCCTTTCTCTTTTTTTGTTCTGCCACCTTCCCCTGCCACCCAGGTGTTCTCAGCTTTTGTCACAAGCACTCATTATGCTTGCTTGGTTGTTTAAAATTTCGTGTCAGTATGGTGCACTGTTGCTCAGCCCAGCAGACCCGCTATTTCCCCGTACATTAAAGTACGAAAGAAATGGAAATCTAGATGTCTTCAAATAATGTTTGCTTATCATTATATAATAAATTTTAAGAAGGATTTAGAAAGCATAAAGCAATTTTTATCCGAAATTTTCAGACAAAAATATTCAACCCAGGAGACAGGTGCAGAGTTTCTGGAACGGTTTTTGCATCCAACTGCTCTGTGGCAGCTTGGTCTGGATCGTGCAATGTGAGGAAGCTTTGAGTGATACTTAATGTGGAGGCTGGGGGGGGCGGGGGGAGGTAATTGGGGATCTTGTCTGTATGGGAGAGTTCCTTCGGAGCAGCAGGCTGTGTTCATAGAAGTGTTGTGCTGCTGGTGGTCTGAAGAGATCTGACAGCGTTAGTGGGAAGAAGTTCCAGGTTATGTAAGATTATGAGGTAACACGCACATTGGTACAATTGGATAAAGCGGACAAGTTTTCTGATGTGCAGCCTTTCTCTAAACATAAACCAGACAAATCTTCCTCTTCCCCAAAGTATCTCTGAAATGTAACTGAATGGGACTTTAGTCCATGAAACATTGAGAAAACTTGGTTCAAGACTGAAATGCTGTATAGTATCTAGATGAGCAACTTTGCTCTTGTTTATAGGCTCAGTATGCATAATATATGAAAATATCTTGTTTGCATGCACTTCTTGCAGATATTTACCAATAGCAATTTTCCTCCCTAAAACTTCATGATTTTATTTTTAATTGCTGAAAAAACACAAGCGGTGCTGTTTGGGGTCTCTTTCTGTTGAACTGCCCCTGGTATGTTTGGTTTTTCTTTCATCATACTTAATTTACTGCTGAAGTTGAGTCTTAAGATTTTTTTTCTAGCTTCTCTCTCCTGGTAAAGATCTTGTTTCCCAGTGCTGTCATCTGTCACTGTGCGCTTTAGTTGAATAGAAATAGTTAAGAAGGCTACAGAGAGACATCTGAGTTGAGGTCTGAACCTCTGTCTGTTTTGTGTCTTTAAAGAGACGTTTTAATGGCAATTCTTCATCATAGATGATCATAACATGGCAATTCTTCATCATAAATGAGTATTATATGTGAAATAATAACTAGGATCTTTCACAAAGCACTTTGAGGTTTTTATATAAGCAATGGTTTAATTAACTAAGATAAATTTAATATTGTTTCCATTTGTTTTCCAAGCTGTGTTGAGATCTTTTGATCTAACTCAGGCTATATTCATGTGTCACTTTATGTTTTAGTTTGCAGAAGTAAATAAGATGCTTTGCTTTTAATGTGTCTCAGAAAGCTTTAGTTGTTTGGGTATACAGCTCTTCAGTGTCTCTTACTGTTTTTTCTGCTACTTTCTTTGTACATAGATTTTTGTCTTCGAATCTTGTGATTAATTTTAATTAATATTGATCAAGTTCCTTGAGGAACCATCACTGGAAAGTGCCTGAAATACGTTAACAGCTCTTCTGTAAGGTAGCTTGTAGTCACAGGCATGTGGGAGAACTGTTTGTAGAGACACCGTGACTGATATCCCCAGATGAGAGGTGCGTGGATGTGCGAATTCCCATTGTAAGTATGATTGTTTATTCATGCGATCATGGAAACTGTTGAGAAAGCCTTCATTCATTTATTACTTTCTATTGGTAAGGAGAGGCTTGGGGTATGGTGTGGGACTGGAGAATCCTTGGAGTGTTTAATGAGCAGCTTTATGCATTAATAGATGAGTTTGACTAAGACTGAAACCGTCCAGGAGATACAATAGGTTGTTTCTCATTGGATTTTAAAAGAGAATAACTTTGATCATTTCAAAAGCAATGAAGCCTGATGCTCCAGTGAGAAAGGGAAGTGGTAATTTATAGCTACCATTAAGGAAACAAAGACAAAGACTAAGGGAAAGTTTCACTCTGAAGATTTACTAATGTGTATAAACCACCCTTACAAATAGAAATAGCTTGGTATTTCTCACAGAAGGAAACAAAGGGGGGAAAAGGCGGCGAAATGGCGATGGGAGGGAGGGGTTGAAGAGAATACTGCCTGCTTTCGCGTACACCCTGAAAGGTCAAACAACATTAGGAAAATATAATTTCAGCGAATAATGGATAGGCCACTTCTACCTGCCAGAGGGAGGACAGCTGTGGCTGTGGCTGGGAAGGGAGGTGGGATGGGGCTGGGGGGGAGGTTCTGGTACAGCCTTCCGACGGGGACTGCAGGCGCTGCAGGGGGGTGTCATTACCTGGTGAAAGTTTTAACACTGTATTTTTGAAGAAACGCACGCGAGGCTGGAGTGCCTCGTGTAGACGTGGGTCGTGAGAGGATGGAGGCATCCGGGCCCCCTGCATGGGCTTGTCCCTACTCGAAGGAGACCGTTTTACCGCGCACCGCTTCAAACCCCCTTGCTGCTGGGACCCCCGCCCCGGCTGCGAGGTGCTGCTGTGCCCTCGGGAGGCGCCGCCCGCCCGCCTTCAGCCCTGGAC
>NW_020799102.1:1970739-2061050 GCF_003259725.1 Athene cunicularia
GGCTCGGTCCGCCGAGGAGTAAACCCGGTAACAGCTCCCGCAGCCGCCTCCGCGCCCGCCTTACCGCCAGGTTGCAGGCTGCGGGGTTGGCTCCCCGTCTCTCCTCCCGGGTCTCTCTCCAGCCCGGGCCGCTGGCACTGCACGAGGGGATCTCTCTCCCTCGGCCTGCTGGGTTTTTCCTTGCCCGCTTCTCCGTGCGCTAATGCTGGGCTTTCCAGCTGCCCTTCTTCCCTGCACGCTGCAGACCGCCGAGGTTTAGTGTCAAAATAAAACCGCAGAAGGGCCGTTTTGCCGCTGGCGTGAGATGTGTAGGACGTTCCGTGGGAAGCAGCCCCGCTCCCTGCTGTGCTCCTGGGGGCTCGCCTCGCCGGGGCAGCGCGGCCACCACATGCGGCTCATGCTCCCTTCTGCTCCTTCTGCCTTTCCCTGCCCACCCATCCTTCCCTGCTGCCCCGTCTACCCAGAGCCCCACTAGCTGGAGGCCCCTCAGCAGTTCCCTGCACCCCTCCTTGCATGACCCGCTCCCTCAATTCACTGCGTCCCCTATTTCTTAGCGGTTTGACTTCCCCGTTTGGAGGGAGCGGATCCCGCGGCGCTCCGGCTGTTTTCCACCTTCCCGTCTGGAGGCGATAGGCGAGGAGCCCAGCGCCGCGCACCTGAGAGCCACTGCTGCTCTAAGCACTGGCTCTTTGCCTTGTTTCCCACTGCCAGGCGCCACGAGGAATTAAAACTACACTAATACTTTCTGGAGTTGGCAACTGCTGCTGTACCTACAGGCGTATTTTGTGTTTGGGGGGGGGAAAAAAAAAAAAAAAAGATATGAATGCTATGATTGTAAATGGGAGAGGCGCTGGCTGAAATTCCCCGTCAGAAAGTGATCCCCACTGTAAAAAGTGGCTATTTAAGTATTCACCTTCCACTGATACTCCTGCAATTCACCCCGTTATTTTAGGAGTCACCTTTTGTACCTACGTGGGGTGCTGCCTCTGCAATTCTTCCTTTTAGCCAGTTGCTGGAAATCTTCCTGTTTCCGTGTTCGAATTCTCTTCTGCTGTATGGAAAGCCTCTCTGATGTCTTTTGCTGCCCGTAACTTTTCTTCCTCTTCTTCTGTCTACACTTCTTCATCTCCAGGACTTCCTCCTGTTGGTGTTTCCCTTTCTCTTCATTTCCTCTGCTCTGAAGTTTCCACCTGGATATTTTGCTTCAGTATGCCGTGCTTTGTGATGGCTGGCCAGGTGATTTGGCAGTGCTGCTCACCAGATACTGTTCTTGTATTTAAAAAAATTGGCATTACTTCTAAATTATGCATCTGTTTAATGGTAAGTCAGTCTTTTAACGTGTTGGTGGTGACTTCGAAAGTGCATTTCTGTAAACTGCCCTTGTTAGTTTAAAAATCATTGGGCTTCCTGAGGGTGATGTCACAGATGTAACCGGTTTTTATTAGCTAGAAAGATTAACGTGAATCTCTGATGGTTCTCTAATGAATTTCTGTAAGACTGGCAGCTAAATCTCATGGAGGATCTAGCCCCTAGGAGATAGATTTGGATGTGTTTATAAGTGGGTACAAAAGCTTATCTGAATTCCATAAAAATATATTTATATGCAGGTAGAGCATTATACAAATTTAAGCTCAGATGCATGTTTCTGTCCTGACTCACAAGTGTGTATAATACATGCACACAACCCCAACAGGCGCCCAGCCTCGCGTCATCTTGTCAGTGGTGTGTACCGGCCACCTGCCCCCTTCTCCACCTTCTGACATCCCTGATGAATCTCCTCTTTTCACAGATGTGGACGAATGTGCCCTGGGGCTTGATGACTGCCACCCAGATGCTATTTGTCAAAACACCCCGAAGCTGTACAAGTGCATGTGCAAAGTGGGTTACACTGGTGAAGGGAAGAAATGTGAAGGTAAAGTGATGGAAGTGTTATGCTCTGCCTGTGTCAGCATGAGGTATTTCTAAGAAGATGAGGTCATTAAAAGTAATTATTTAGAATATGGAGGATGATTTTAAATCAAAATAGTCATTGTTTCTTCACTTGATTTACTTAGTGTCTACAAAATCAGAGGCAAAGATATTGTATGGCTTTTCACCTAGTAATATCATTTGGCCTGATAATTACTTTGTTGTTTAACCAGCAATCTTAAAAACTGAAGTAAAGCTACGTGGAAATCTCAGGGCATTTTGTCACTCTTTAGAAACGTTCAGCAAGTAGTGCATTAAGTATAGTCTTTTTGTAAGACAGTGATGATTTTGGACAGCAGTTGCTGCTCACATTTTCACAGTACCATCTCTAACTGTCTATAACACTTAAGCAAGCATCCATCATGTTGACTTTTGCTTTATTCCTTAGACATTGACGAATGTGATAATGACTTCAACGGAGGCTGTGTCCATGAGTGTTTCAACATTCCAGGAAATTACCGCTGCACTTGCTACGATGGTTTTATGTTGGCTCATGATGGCCACAACTGCCTGGGTAAGAAGTGTGTTGGTGAGCGCTGGGAGTGGTGATGCTGACATAACCCTTTAGCTGCATCCATAGGAAATACACGGCCATCTGCTGGGCCCAATCAGCTCAGCTGGAGAAGAATGTTACATACGGAACTAAGGAATTCCCGGTATATCAGTACCCCATACCATCCCAGTGTGGTTCTTTCCTCCTCTGTAAATGAGGAGGATAATTGTGCTAGTTTCTTTTAAGTGCTTTGTATTAAAATGTGTGAAGTGCCATCTGTTATTATGCTAAATGATTTTATGTAAAAGAACACGTGCTATCATTGTCTTTTCTGTTCCAAAGTTAGTTTAGGATCAGTTCTCAGGTGTGTTTCCAGGCTTAGAAATCTTCTCTCATATATCTATGTATGTATGAGCTTTTCACTCTTGCTGGCTGAGTGCTTCCTGACATGCAAGCTGTAAGGAAAGGACAATTAGGAGTGTGCAGTAGCTGTGTATGATAGAGACCGCTGAAGTACAGGGGATTAAGCCAAATGCTTGGGAGTTTCCCTGGGTAGTTAGTGTGAAGCAAAGTACAAAGCTCTGGAAATGTGTTCCATCCTGTCAACGCTCCCTTGACCCCGCATGCACACACTCTCATCCTTTTCTTAATATTTAAGACTTGTATAGTTTCCTTCTTTTTGTGTACCAGCAGGTGAAAATCTTTAAAAATGGGTAACAAGACCTTCTGGTTTTATTGTGATGGTATTCTTCAGCACACAGTGCAGCGGTGTACAGAAATGCATGAGTTGCCAGCCTGTTGGCAGTGTGGTATGCTGCTAGAGTTATTTCCCTGGGACAGAGCCTCATGTCGATGAAGCTGTCCTGTTTCCAGGACCTGCACTGGGTACCCTGTGTGGCTCTGTCCTGTGCTGTGCTACCTGTCCTATTCACTTTTTAAGAGATGACTTAGTTTTTCTCTTGTGCTGCACTGAGTGTGGGTGTGCCCAGGCAGGCTTCCATGCCCATGTCAGTCAGAAGGAAACTTGTTCTCACAGGATAATTTTAAGATTGGAGTTAGCACTGCTGGGGTATTTCCCACTCGTGTATAGCATATCAGGTCAGGAACCAGACCATCCCTAGACTGTATCTTCTGCTGGAACAAATCAGAAAAGCTCTGGAGTCTGCAGTGGGATTGTGTTGGATTTTGCCTGCTGGGAACTTGGCGTGTGCTCACAAGTTAACTCTGTTGCACTGTAAGTGGAGGAGTCTCTAAATTCCAAGTATTTCACTAAAGAAAGGAGGGAAGCAAAATGTCTGCTGATACTTTAAATTAACAGGGAGACCTTCCTATTTTTCTCCAGTCCATTTGTGTAAACACACAGTGGAGTTCAGCTGAGGTTACCATGAAGGGCTGACTGCATGAACACACTGCCTCTTGCAGTGCCACCAAAGGGTGGATTCTCTTTGTATGCAGTAGCCCCTCTAGAACATGCTTCAGCTGACTGTTGATCAGTAAGACCTAGACATAACTTAGACCAAAGTCTACCACCTGTCATGTTACTGGGAAGCTGCTCGATACTGCATGGCAGACTTTTTAAAATAAAATAAAACATCACTGATGTACAATGAAGTTTTTACCACCGACCTGCCAATTCTGAGATGTGATGTAAATGTTAAAATAAATATTTTGGCATGCAGCAAATTGGATCACATCTTTTCTTAATCTGTTTATTTACTTTGTTCAGCCAGGGTTGCCCTTCTCTCACCCTTAGTTTTGAAGATCTCGGCTGTGTGCCTGGGTTTAAGCCAAATAGACAATTACTTGTTGGAAAGAGATGATTTTTTTGAAAGCTTTCCAAGCTCTGTAAGGCACAAACATCTGCTGGAGTTCAAATCTGTAGTACTGAAAAGTCATGGTGGCTGTTTATTCATGATTGTTTTCATGTTCACATCACTCTAGAACTCTGAAATACTTTGCTTCTCTGTGATGGAGATGTCAGCCTCTCTTTTTGCTACAGCAGGTCATTCTTTTGCATCCGATTGGCTTACTCATTGCCTTCAGTGGAAAGTAAATCTGTCGTAATACTATGTTATGCTTCCTACTAAAAGCCTTTCTCTTTCTCCTGTTTCAGAAGACAGCTGTTTTATGCCAGAAATGCTACAATGTTAAATGAAAAGCATTGTACTATTAGCACGGGGACAATGAACAGAACAGGGAGCACACATGATCTTCCATATGAATTTGCAAATGAGACCAGTGCTTTGCCTCAGCAACGTTTTGTTCTGTTTTTTAAAGGACTGAGCGTTTTCACTTAGTGTTCAAATTGGCATTTCTGAAAATTAGGGTAGGAAAAATCTTTGCTGGCGGTGGTTACAAAAATCTGCATTTATTAAGGGATAAAATTCCAAAGATTTGGAGGTTGGGATGAAAATCCTGTTGCTCAGAGGTTTATCTGAAGTTTTTCTGTTCTGTTTTTCTTGGTTTTCTTGTGAGCAGAGCCTTTCTATATTCTCTGGTATTGTTGAAGCTCTGAATATTGGAAAAATCAACATAAAAACTGTTTCCAGAACTTTTGCTCTTGTCCTTGACTGCAGTCAGGCAACAGAAGAGGCAGCCTTGATGGTAAGTGGTGATGACCTAGAGTTGAGGGAGGAGAACAATAAATCAAACTGAGCCACGGAACAGATGTGCTGTGTGAATTCTAGCTAGAGTAAAAGTAAGGAGCAGGGGATAGGCTTGAAGCTAAATTTATTTTGAGGTTTGTACTTTTCTTGTTCCACCTTTGCTTCAGAGTGGGGAGCTGTGCTGGGTTTGTGTGTGTAGCAGGTGAGAAGGTTACAGCAGTGGTTCCTGTGAGAAGTTTCTCGAAGCTCCCCCAGCTCCAAATCGGACCCATCTCTGCACCAAGGCCAAGCCAATTAGCGATGGTGGCTGTGCCTCTGTGATAACGTATTTAAGAGGGAGGAGGAGTGGGAGTTGTGAGGAGGAGTTGTGAGGACAACTGTGTGAACACCGAGGTCAGTGGAAGGAAGGAAGGAAGGGGGGGAGGTGTGCTGGAGCAGAGCTCCCCTGTAGCTCAGGGTGGGATGGCAGGGCCACCCCCTGCCACCTGTGGGGGTCACTGGAAGAGCAGAGCCCCACGTGCAGCCTGTGGAGGACCCTGTGCTGTGGAGCTGTGCCTGAAGAAGGCTGGGACTCTGAGGGAAGAAGCCCCCGCTGTTGTAGTTTGGTGCTGGGAGGATGTCAACACATGGGAGGGACCCACGCCGGAGCAGCATGGGAAGTGCTACGGCCAGTGGGAAGGGCTCATGTCAGAGAAAGTTCATGGAGGGCTGTGTCCTGTGAGAAGAACCCCATGCTGGAGTAAGGGAAGAGTGAGTGTGAGGAGTCCTCCCTCTGAGGAGGAAGGAGCAGCAGAGGCAATGGTTGATAAACTGACCACAAGCCCCATTCCTTTCCCCCTGCGCTGCTGGGGGGAAGTAGGTAGAGAAATCAGAAGCAAAACTGAGCCCTGAAACAAGGGAGGGATGGGGGGAAGGTGTTTTTAAGATGAGATAATGCTTCTCACTGTTCTACTCTGTTAAGTGGTGTTCTTAGTGTTTGAATTAAATTGATATTTTTTTTCTCCTAATGAGTCTGTCTTTTGCCTGTGACCTTAATAGGGGAGTCATCCCTTCCTGTCCTTACCTCGATTCCAAAGCCTTTTGCTTTATTTTCTTCTTCCCATTCCTGAGGGGGGAGGAGTAAGCAAGCAGCTGCGTGATGCTTAGTTGCTCTCCAAGCTCAAACCACGACAGAAGCTTTCTGGAAAACCACCTTTTATAGCTTGGATGGGTTTGGAGCCAAAGTTGCATCCCATTGAGCAAGACAGAACCATGTGTGGATGCTCAACCTAGATGTACATGGTCTAAGCTGCTGAGCTGTTTTGAGGCTGCACTGAGAGTACGATCATGTAGGTAGAATGTGGAGCCCTGCTTCTGGCTCCACCAAGGTTACTCTGCCTTAGTTGTAGCCAGTAACTGTGGTTAGTTGGCCAGCATTTCTTGGGAGCCCTGTGACTGATTGGGCAAACTGTGAACAGGGGAGGAGCAACAGCAAAAATACACTTTCCCAAGGGTGATAGCACAACACCACCAGCTGGCTAGCCTGGGGTGTCTAAGCTGCCTGCGTGGTTACATGCCGAGTAGATGTCTGTCCATACCGCTTACTGAGCGGCTGCTGCCAATTTGAGCGTGTTGGTGTTAGTACAAAGCTGATTCTCTCTCTCTCTCTCTCTCTCTCTCTCTCTCAGATACAGATGAATGCATGTTCAACAACGGCGGTTGCCAGCATGTTTGTGTCAACACTGTGGGGAGCTACGAATGTCGCTGTAAGGAGGGGTTCTTTCTAAGTGATAACCAGCATACGTGCATCCACCGCTCAGAAGGTACTGGCTGCTTCTCTCTAGGCACCTAGCAGGAATTTTTGACAGAAGCTAACTGCAAAATCTCTAAAGCAGCTTCAAAAGTATTTTGAGGCTGAGTTTTTCAAAGCTGTGAAGGGTCTTGAAGTCCTTGCTCCTTTTAAAAGGAACTGTGTCAGAATCTTCTAAGTGACTTTGATGACTCTTTACATCCCTTTTACACCTTTGATCCCACCTGTATGTCTGCAGCGTTGTGCTTGTTAAAAAGGCTGTACTTGCAGTGTACTTCATGCTCTCTGGTGCAACTAAGCTGTGCCTTCATCCAGGGAATGGCAACAAATTGAAGGACAGTGAGTTCTGACCATTTCCACTGGCTCTAGTTACAGGGCAATACCTGCATTACTTTCAGGTACCTTTTAGATTCCCTGTACGGTGTTTAGGTTTCAGCTAAGAGATTTATTGTTTGTCAGCCCCAAAGGTATTCAAATCATATTCTTTGTTTTGAGTGAAACCTTTATAAAGCGACCCTGGGAGATCAGAGAGCCTTGGATATCTAATTAGACATCGGATTCAACAAAATTATTTTTGATGCCCCTAGGGAATACTTTAAAGTGGTTGTTCAGATCAGGGAGTTGTCCATTGAACTGTACGGTGAGTATCTTACTAAGAAGTATTTCAAGCTGCAAAGTTTCTTTAATCTATGGTTTATCGTTGGCATGACTATAAGAGGAATCTGAGCATGAATAAACAAATCTCACTTAAAAAATCCCCATAGTGAAGAGATCAACATTTGTAGACATATATGGCCATCCACGGAGTGCACTGAGGTGCCTGTCAGCTGACGTAGCTGAATTGATCTTTTGTTTGAATTAAGAAACTACTCTTAGCTTCTCTGGTACTGGGCTTGGTCTCATGGGAGTCTGCTGTTGTGTGGTGATTTCTCAGGCTGTTGCTCAGCTTGCCACGGCAGGAGCTGAGCCAGGAGTGGGGACAAGCAGGAAATCTACAGTGGTGGGGCACGGGATTTCCCTTCATGTTGCCTTGCTAGCGGTGATGTGTGTGTTTGTGTGTGCATGTGGATGATGAATATAAGGATGAAAATCAGTTGCTTGAACTCCTTCTCTTGTCTGATGCCAAGGGAGGAAAAACTTCCAACTCTTCTTATTCTTACTTGCTGCTGCTTGAGTACCGCTACTCTCCTGAACTAACAGCAGCAGCATTTCCTGTCATAAATATTTGTTCCCTAAATTGTACCTTTGGAATTCTACCTCTGTTTTCTTATTTTTAAAGATGCAGATAGTTTCTTTTAATTTGGGGGGGAAAAAAAGCACGTTTTTTGCATAATACCAAATTTCCATTTAATTTTGCCTTTTATTTTTTGAGAAAGAAAAGCAACTGGAAAAAAAGATGCATTTTTCCCTAAAAACTACTAAATAAAATATATCTTTATGGAAACCAATCTTAAGAAAAAAAACCTTTCTAGCTTTTGCCTGAAATGTTTTTTTTCTTCATACTAAAATACACAGGTGTTTGTTTTGTTTTCTTTAAAAGACATTTTTTTAGGTTACCATGCTGTGACTGTTTCCCTCCCACCTCCCACCCATTACTGTGAAGAAGTGTTCCATGGGATTCCCCACTTTTTTTTACCTTGGGTGGGCAGGTCTGTTGTAAGCCAAATCTCACTGCTTTATCTTTCCGCTCACTTTGTTCTCTGCTTTTCTGCTCATTGCTAGGTCTTCTGTTCTCTGCCTTGTGTATGCATCTCTCAGTGTATATAGTTTATTAGTTCTCTTTTGGGACCCCCTGCTTAGATCATCTATTCAGTTTTGCTTCTTACCTGTAATACAAGGGGGTATTTCCTTCCCTGTCTCCCAGCCCAGTTAAGAGAGTGCATACATTAATGCTTGAGACCTTCCTAGTGATCTGCAGTACTGGCCTTTACATACACAAAAAAACAGTGAACTGGAGTTGAGATAGCCCCAAGCCTCTCTATTTCTCCTGTTGTATTCCTCCTGATGACCAGTGTAACAGGGGAACCTGAGAGTCACCTGCCCTTCCAAGTCTATCTGCAGTTATCCTCTGGTTTCCTACTGTGACATGGCACTCAAGGCCAGGTAGCTGTTAGAGGAGAGTTTTATAATTAAAGTTGATTTTTCATCTGATGTGAGTGTTGGTCTGAAGCACAGGGGTGCTCTGAGAGGCTTGCTGGTTCTGCCTAGCTGCTGCTTAAACCACAGGAACTCAGAGTGCCTTGGGAAGTTGTTCACAATCCTATTTTTCTTCTTGTTTGTCTGCTCTGAATGAGCTCTTCTTCATCTATATGTGGGAGAATGGATTTATTTGGGAGGCTGTTAGAGTGGCTGGCAATGCACTGTTTTTGTGTTTAACTTGCTCTATATTGGAATACAAAAAATTGAAGGAAAACAGTTTTTCATGAGTAAATATGCACATCCTGTGGTTGCTACTGATGGCAAATCCCTTGCAGTATTTCAGAGTCATAGCTATCTACTGGTTGGGCTGAATCAATGGGAACGAATTGGACCTGGAAAATGAAAGCCACATTTGAAATCACTGAAAACCTTGGACACAGGGGATCATTTCTGCTATTGCTATTAGAGCCCTTCTGACTGGAGTGGCTCCAGTCTGAGTGGAGAACAGTGATAACTAGAAAGCTTTTTGGAAAATGTTGCCTTAACACAAGGGTGTAGAAAGCATGAAAAAAGGCCAAAGCATTCCTGGGATGTCCAGTGCTGCTGCTCCTTGCCATTTGGCTGTTAGAGGGTGCTCCTGAGAATCTCTGGTAGTTGTTTGTACAAGTGCATCCTCTCCCTCTGCCCTGTTGAGTGCCTTTTTGAATGTACCCTAAATGGAGCCTTAATATTCTTAACAGATTGGTGGTGGTGTCCCTACATCTTCTGTGTAAAAAAGACAAAGACTTAAACACAGATCATACATATAAGAGATTAATTTAACACGATCTGATAGGGAAATACTTTGCTGGCTTTTTGCCTGTGTCTTGCCAGTGACAGGAGTGTTCAGATCTCACTGGAGTTCCCTGGGTAACTTTGCGAAGGTCCAGTCATCAGAAAGGAATCATACGGCGTGGGGTCCGCTAGGCCAGGTGGGCACTGGATTCAGCTCCCTGGGCTGTAAGTGTGGCCATCAAGAGAGTCATCCATCCCGAGGCATCCGGGTGTCAGTAGGGCAGGGTCTTCTGCGGGAGAAGTTGTATGTCTGGGAAGCATGTGGTGGGATTTGATCAAAACTTGTTTGAGGTTTGGTTCTGGACCACAGTCTGCCATTGCAGCAGCTCTGGAACAGCGTGACCTGGGAGACTTTGTATCCTGGAAGGAGTTTGCAGTCACACAGCGTTTGTGGTTTTACAGACATTTCTTTAATACAGCCTTAGAAAATGGAGCTGAGAAGAAATTTCCTACCACCTTTGGAAACAAGCAGCTTCATGGTAAATGCTTGAACTTGTGGATGTATATAACTTCTGAGAAATGCTGTATTTTGGGTCAGCTAGATTTTGGTGGGTTTGGTCATGTACCTTGTTACACAGTGGATACTGTGTTATTAAAATATGCACTGGTATGGAAGTGCAGTTTTAGCTTTCTGTGGACACCTGACTGAAATCTGCTCACTCAAGATGGAGCAATCCCAAATTGAGCATTTAAACCATTTGTCTGATGTCAATGAACTTTACCAAAGTACCTGCTTGAACAGTTTCCCCTTTGGCAGCTCAATAGAAACAAAATAACTTTGTTAACAGAAACTAAACTGCTAATTCTCTTAATGCTTTTTAACGCCTCTGGGCTAACAGACAGAATCATATTGCACGCTTAAGAACAGAAATGTCACGAAAACACAAGAGTTAATGAGGCTAATTTGTGGGCTCATAGGTTGTCTCCTTCCTTGACTGACAGCACAATAACGGCTGATAGCTTTCATGTGGGCTCCTTGGGCTGTGGCTGTGTACTGCAGGATTTGAAGTGTCATTGTCTTGTTAGACTTCTACTGAGTCCTCACTGTGGGAAAGGCATCAAAAAGCCAGTAGAGCAGAATAATCTAGGCTCTGCAATATCCATTCTTTTGTTGCTTAAAGCTGCCTTAATAGAGAAAGAGTACTGTAGCTTGTGCTTCAGATGGCAAGAATAGTTGTGTGCAGAGCAAGGACCTAATTGAAGTGTAGCGGAATAATTGTGACGAGCTGATCTCTGCTTGCCAATACAGGGGTTTTGTTTCATTTAGTAATAAGTCTGCAAAAAGGTCTGCGTAAGTTTAAAAAATATGTAGGGTGTGGAATTGTTCACACAATCCCTTTCTAGCAGCATGGCCACCTTTTTCATTCTCTCGCTGATTGTGCATCTGCTCAGCTCAGTAGAAGTTTACTGAGGTAATGTGGGATAAGCCCTTGCAGCCAAAGTATGCTCCACTGACTCTTCTGAAATGAAGCGTTCTCACCAAGCAAAAAAGAGAATTTTGGTGTAAAATGTCTTATACAAGCCAGATGCACCAAGGCAGAGAATTTGATGGCAAAGGTGTGTTCTCTATATACCTGAGAGCACTCAGTTGTCTTCTCTCCCAGTTTGGTAGCACTACAGAACCCTTCAGCAAAAAAAACTGTGGTGTACTGTTAGAAGAAAAACTATTCCTTTAATTTGGTCAAATGATACTGTGTGATAACTTAGCCAGCTGCTATGTAGTTTTAAGTTGTGCATGTATGGGGCAAAGTGAAAGAAGTTTTTACAATAATTCTAGGAAAAACTCATCCCTGTTTAATTGACTTAAACTTTTTTCAAAGGCCAGACAAGACACCCTGGCACTTATTGAGTGCTAGAGCATGAACAAGTTGTAACTGTCAGAGACAAAAATGACAGGATGTTTTTAGGAGGTGCACCAGAAGGAAGAAAGTCACTAGTGTCCCATTGCTTTTTCATTAGGTTAAAGCAGTCACTGGCACTACTTTCTGTCTAGTTGGCAAGGTGTGTAGATATACAGAACACTGTGATAATCCCCAGTGGGCTTATATTGGGAGGTATTTACTGAAATCAGAAAAAAAAAAACAAACAACCAAATCCCAACAAAATAGTTAACAAAAAAAGAGTTGACATACAGCGTATGTACAATCTGCATGTCTGCTTGGTCACTACCTGTCACTGCTGAGGTAGGTTATGTCTTTAGGAATCTGCTTTGGAGACCGGTAATTGAAATAGGGATGACTCGTCTGACAGCCTAGGCATTCTTGTGTCTGGTGGCTGCTCTTTTAAGCAGAGAAATAACCACTTTAGGCTTTGATTTTTGGCAGGTATCAGCCACCTTGCAATTTTTATAAAAGGAATGAAGGATTTTTATAAACACTGGTATAAAGTGAGAGCACTGGGTGAGAAGGCAGATGCTATACAAATCTAGGGATGTTGCTTGTTGACCTTGCAGTCAAAGAACATGGGCACAGAAAAGATCACAGATGGAGAAACTGTGGGGCCAGTGACTTTGCGGGATTGGAGTTTCTGCCTTTTCTGTCTGTAATCTTATCCTTTTTGTCCTAACTCTGTAGAGTCTTGCCAGAAGTAGCAGGCTGTTGTCTGTGTGTGTGTGTTGAACTGACATTATTTGACTGTTGCCTGCACGCAGCGATGCTGAGGATGCTGATGTTCTTGCACTTGCCCTGTTTTGCAGAAGGCATGAGCTGCATGAATAAAGATCATGGCTGTGCCCACATCTGCAGAGAAATGCCCAAAGGAGGAGTTGCCTGTGAATGCCGACCAGGATTTGAACTGTCCAAGAACCAGAGGAGCTGCATTTGTATGCAACATTCTGCGTATGCTTATGGTTTGGCAAAGTGAACAAATAGTGTTCTGTTTGCAGTGATATGGGCTTTGGTATGTTATAGCTAAACTGGGATGACACAGCTAAATTGTGAGCATTTGAATTAAACTAGAATCCATGGCTTTGCTGGACACTATCACACCACTCTATTGGTTGCTACAGCATCTGTAGTTTGGGAGTTGTGCCATCATTCGTAATGATGGTAAGTTCAGCTCTGCAGTGTTCCAGTCTCAAGAGCTCTTCAGGAAAGAGGCATGTTTGGAAAGTGTACTGGATGGTCAAATGGAAGCAGAATTGCACACTGTCTTTCAGAGAAGCTGGAAGTACCTGTGAGATGTAACATTTTTTTTCTTCCTAGTAACATGTAATCATGGAAATGGTGGCTGTCAACATATATGTGATGATGCTGATAACGGGCCTATTTGTGGATGTCACCCCAAGTACATCATGCACGTGGATGGGAAAACCTGCCTGGGTCAGTATACAGTGGAGGGAAGTAGTTTTCTGGTGATGACTAACTCAAAGTGGTGTGGCATTGCTGTGTGTGTGCATGATTAATGCTCCTCATGATAGTGTGGCTAGAAAGTGTCAAGGAATCCAAAACTAAGAAACCTGCTAGCCCATGAGTGAGTTGGTTGGGTCCAGGCAGCCTGTGCCTCTCTTTATAACTAGGTATCTTACACTATTGTAGCCTGTAATTATCACTGGTCCCTCTGAAGCACAAGGCCTGTCACTAACCAAAGAAGATTCCCTTCCCTCTAGGATATTTTAGGTTCAGTTTCTTGTATAGCATGAGCCAGAGAGTGTAACCAAGCAGTATGTCTGTTAAAAGAAACTGAATTGAACTCTGTATTCAATTAATGTACGGTTTTTGCAAGGCAGTTATTCACTAAAGAAAGCACTTAAGATTTATAAACTATTCCAGTCTCTGGAAGAGTTTGTTGTTTGTTGATTGAAATCAAATGCTCAGGCATAATGGCCAGTCCTTGTATTAGTCCATGATAGATGATGACAGTGTGCTCTTAACAAAACAGTTCAGTTAGTTCTTTCATCTGGTTGCTGTTCACTACATCTGTAGCACATCTTCTGTTTTGTTAAGCATACTGAAGCAAACATGAGTTGTAAGGAAGCAAAGTATTCTCATGGTTTTGACTGAAGGGTCTTCATGATTTTCATTATTACTTTTTTAAAAAAAAATACTTCTACCTAGTCAGTTCTGACTGTCTGGTAATTCAGCATGCGATGAAGCTGTTTGCATGTGTGTACGTATTTGATATCAAACGAGGCTTCTAGTCAGGGCGCGTTTACTCATTTTCTTTTTTCGTCTTCCTTACAGAGAGGGAAGAGGCTGCTGTTGAAATTTCAGAGGGAAATACTACAGCAGGAGCTGATGTGGACAAGAGGGTGAAGCGACGGTTGCTTATGGGTAAAAGTGCTTATCCAGAATAATTATGCTGTTTGCGGAAACCTTTTAGATTAAGGAATTGTTTGGGGTTTTTATTTATTGTAACCATCATAGCTCTGGACTGAATTCTGCTTGAGATGCTCTGCTTCCTTATAAGGACATAATATTATTCCATAATGTATAAAAAACTGTGTACATTGTTTGTGGCAGTAGGAGGTGTCAGGAACTTGCCCCTGAAGTAGTGTATGTTTCCATGGTTCTAATTCATCATGGGAATGCAGTAGAATCCCTTCTGTGCTACAGTTTTAACCAAAGTGATCGTAGAGGAAGCAGTGTTTTACCTGCTGCTTTTCAACTGAAAGTATACTTCTGTGTGGAAGAGAATTGGGCCCAGTGGTGGATTGCATTGAGAAGGATATGTTAGGGTACAAGGCCATCTTATTCTTCCTGGAGGTGTTCACATCTGGCCCAAAGTGCCAGCTGCTGAGGCTGTCACTACTGGGAAGGCACTGTCAAGAGAAACAGTCACTGTGGTCTCAGGGCAGCTGGGTCAGTGGATGTCCACCTCTCAAGAGCCCTTAGTCCAGGCAGTCAGGGTGATTTACTGTGCTTATTGGCATTTGCCACAGAAGTGGCATGAAGCGTGAAGGCTGCAGAATAAACCGCCAAAACCTAGCTCTGAGCTCCTGAATCCATATTTAGACATCTAAATAAATAGCCTCATTTACAAAAAAAATGGCACTTATGAGGAAGGAAGAGGCACTCTCTCTTCACATGGAGATTGGACACAGCCTCCAAATATTGAATGTGCGATGAGAGCCTGGGAGGTGATAAACCAGTCAAGGTCTCAAAGCTTGGGAGTAAGTAGCATATGCTTGATGCTGCAGAAAGCTAAGAGACAGAGGCAGAAAGAGAGGATTTCAAAAAGCAGACATAGAAAATGATCTTTGCTGCTCTCTGAATCAATATGTGCTGCATAAAATCGCATTTTCCCAGTCAGTGAAAAGGTTGTTTGACAGGTGGTTACACTGACTACAAGGGGATGATGTCAAATAGTAAATTATTTCCATTTAGTTGGATGTGAAGAACCGTGTTTTAGGGGTGTTTGCTATAAAGGTTTGTTGAGATTTAGACATAGTTTTCATAGGGAGAAGTTAGAGGAACATTAGGTCGAGATGGCATCTGGGCTACAGGCCTGAAGGGCAGTTCAGTGTGAGTGTAATCCACCATGACTGGGAGCACAGGCAGCATGTGAAGGCGTGTAGGGAGGGGTTTAAGAAAACTGGTTTAGTAGTGCTGAGTGTAACCGGGTGTCTGAGCATTGATGGGAAGTGTCAGAGGATCAGCCAGGATTGAGTGTGGGCATAAGGAGACAGACTGACAGGAACAGATTCATCATCAAGGAGGAGGGATTTGTGTATCCAGAGCCAACATCTTTGTAGAGTCTCTGCAGAAAAACTGGACATAGCTGAGGCAGGGATTTTGCCAACACATGTATTTGCTAGTTGCTCATGTATACTAGACTAAATGTGGTTGAAGAGCAGTGTGCTTGGAACCGTGCCTTGTATCACATGATGTTTCTTGTTATCATTATAATATCCCTGAGCAAACTTCAGCTGTATCTTTTTGGCTAGAAACATGTGCAGTAAATAATGGTGGCTGTGATCGTACCTGTAAAGATACATCGACTGGAGTTCACTGCAGCTGTCCTGTTGGATTTACGCTCCAGTTTGATGGGAAGACATGTAAAGGTGAGTTTATACTAGTGGACACGTGCGTACCAACACCTTGCTGTAAGGTATTCCTCTGCGGATGAAGGTAATCCAGTGTCCAGAGGAAAGCCAGTAATATGATCTAAGAAAGGACTTCAGCCAGGGGTAGATGCACATTTTCTATTGCATCAGGTGCATCATGTGCAGAGAATCTCTGCTGCTCTGCCCTCCCCCTCACACTCCTGCCAGGATGGCCTCATTTTTCAGAGGTGAGGTTTGGTAGGAGGTGATACAGGTCTGTGGTAAAGTAGAGGTCAGTACTGGCAGGGGTAGGCATGTAGGCTCTTACAGGCATACGGTCCAGTAGTCTGCCCTTTTACTCACAGTCAGCTGGGCATTAAAGCAGTTTGTAAGTAAGTATCAGTGTGTAAACAGGATTATGTGAAGACAATTACTTATACTGGTCCAAGCAGCTCTAATGAGAGTACTGGAAAGGAGCAAAGGGACATTTGTGTTGTATATTAGAATGCATTTTCCAGTAATAGATGTTAAAGCTGTTCTGCTAGGCAAAAATGATGGAATCCTCATGCCTGAGTCAATTAATATTAGATAAAGAACTTGTTCTAATATTGGCATGAAAAAGACAGGGTAGCTCAGGAAGTCTCCTCTGTCTGAGATTTCTGCAGGACTTAGGAAGAGGAAATGGAGAGAATGTTTAAAAAGCTGTTAGAGAGCATTTAAGTCAAAGTGTTTCCAAACAGAACTCAGGGAAATGGTCTTTTGTGAATACATGTAACCAAATGTAACCGTTCGATACATTAAATGAAAGCAAATAACACTGTCACGGGACTGAATGGGACAGATCATTTTTAAGAGCTGGAACTGATCTTCCTTAAAATTTGTGATAGTCTTCACTAGATTTTGTTTCTGGGCTTCTCTAACCAATTGGACGTGACTGTTTTCTGGATCCGGCAGTGGAAGTATGTCAAACGTACTGTGTTCATTTGCTGAAGCACTTCTTTCGTTACAGATATCGATGAATGCCAGTCCAATAACGGAGGCTGTGATCATTTCTGTAAAAACACTGTTGGCAGTTTTGATTGCAGCTGCAGAAAAGGGTTTAAATTATTAACAGATGAGAAGTCTTGTCAAGGTATGTGCACTAGAGAGGCAATAGAAGTAGAACAAATCAGCGTGGCTTGGACATCTACTACAATGATGAAGTGATAATGGACTCCAGAATAATTTCCATGCCTCAGTTTTGTGTTTGGTTTTTTGTTTTTTGTTTTTTTTTTTTTTTTTTCTTTCTTTCTGTAACAGCTGTTGAGTTAACATGGTCAGCTTGATACTATTGTAGAAAGTATGTTTAACAGCACAGGGAACTGTTACTGGAAGTGACAGAGATAGCATCATATTAAAAAGCTCCTTATGAGGATAATGCCTCCCCCTGCCTTCTATTAATGATCTTAAAAATTATTTACAGGGAAAAATACACAATATCTCTCTGTCTGTCTTACTGACTACTTCACCATCGCAGTGAAATTATTTTTTCTTGATGGGATATTTAGATGCTATGAGTTCATTATTTAAAGGAAAAAAGATATAACGTGATTTATGAAATTACTGGCCTGTAGACAGGCTGAAATCACTGTTCCCTAAAACATCATAAAGCATTTGATTTTTAGGATGACATGGATTTCTGCTGTGAGACTTACAAAACATATTTGTTTTTCTGTATAATGATTTGTACGTACAGAGTTAGCAGTCCTGATTAAGCTGCTTAAATCCATTAAAATGTAAATAGCAAAATGGTCTGTGGTTTTTGAAAAGCTACAATTTGAAACAATATAAAGCCGATCAACCAATTGGGAAGGTGAATAATTCAATTTCTTAGACAACCATCTGACAGTAATCATGAATTAAAGCTGAAATGACCAAGAGAAAATAGTTTTCACCTGGGTTTTTGGTGTATTCTTATCCTTTTTAAACCAAAGAACAACAACTGTTTATATGGAACAAACTTACTGTAAAAACACAAGATTTCCAAGATAATACATGGTTTTTCTTAGTGGAATCTGTTTATGAATGTGTTTTTCTTAATGGAATCTGTTTATGAATGTGTTTTAAAAACTTGTATCTCCCCTTTGTTTCTGTCACTTCTGTTACTTTCCTTAGATTGTTTCAAAAGTGATATCTTGAAGCATGCCCAAGCCCAAGAAAAAAGAATGATGTAATGTGTCCGTGATGTTCATGTGAATTTCTTTGTATCTTGTAACATTCTTACATGGCATGCATAATGTACTAGCACAGAAGTTTTAGGTGCTTTTTGTGGTATAATAAATATTCAGGCCTCAGAAAGTGATGGGAATCTTACCATGTTACCATTCAGTTCACTGAGATCATGATTAGGCTGTTATGCTAACTGTGCTTTTACAAAGAAGATGTGTGCAAAGTGATTGTAATGCCAAGGAAAAGTTTCACTGGAGAAAATGAGGATCTCAGAAGCTTTCAGAGATAGACATTGAAGGCCAAATGTACGGTATAATAGATAAGTGGAAAAATTCAGCGAATTATTCCAGTCATCTGTCTTCAGGCATATCTCATAGAACATGGTGATTTTCAGCACATTTAAGTCAGGCACTGCATATTCATATAGAGTTAAAAATGTGGCCTTTGCTTTCATTTATGGGGAAAAATCAAAGGCAATCCTTTCTTTTATAAATCTATTTCTGCAGACCTTATGTGGACTTTTAACTAAAAGAGTTCTGACAGCATTTTTTTTCTTGTATAGAAGAGAAATAATTTATTTTCAACACAGTTGTTCTAAGTGTAGCATCAGTTTTTATGTTTGCCAAGAAAGAGCTTGCTTGGCAAACTGATTGTTCTTTTTAAAAGTTGTCATTTCATTATGTTATGTTATTTTCTTTAAAAGAATTTGCTTAGTTTACATAAATCTGCACATCTCTGCGTCCAACTTTGTTAGCTCATCCGTGCTCCCTTGTCAGGCTGAAAGATATTGATGTATCCCTTTAAAACTTGCAGACATTGATGAATGCTCATTTGAACGGACATGCGACCACACGTGCATCAATCATCCAGGCACCTTTGAGTGTACTTGTAACAAAGGATACGCTCTCTATGGCTTCACACATTGTGGAGGTGAGTTATAAAAAGATACTACAGGCCATGCTGGTAGTGTTGCCACAGGTCTGATTAGTGTCTGTGCAAGACACAAGCCTATGTATATGCAGTAGGCTTACAGAGTAAATGTTACTCTTTGCCATGGACAGGAGACATAGCAAATGTAGAAGTTAATCCTGCTTTTTTCTTTCTGTCTTTGTTCAAATGATTTTTCCCTTCCCACCCTGCATCCAGAAAGCACTTGTGACTGTTAGAACAAACCAATGCATTTTGCACGGGGATATGAAAGCCATAATATGATACAATTTTCATATGTAGAAGTCTGATTGACTTCAATGAAAAGTCAGTGGAATGGGACTTAAAGAACAGGAAGCTCTGCGTGACTTAGAAAACTACGGTTTTGCAGATTGCCCTTGTGCATATGTCAGATCCTCATGTGATGTAGATTGGAACTGATCTACACTGTAGATTGTACTGATTTACTGATTTTTGGCCAAGATTAATACTCTTAAATCTTTTATGTCTTTCCTACAAGAAAAGTTCAAGGAAAGAGAAAGATAGAAAGATGTTCACAGAACCATAATGTGTGTCGAATGTGAATATTTCTGTGACAAATTCCCAGAATTAACATGAGAAGATGTGAATAGCTGGATGCTAAATGGAATTAAATGTGTTTTACATAAGCTCTAGGCAAGAGCTTACTGACTCCATTTGCTTGCTTAATTCTGAATAAGACCTATTTATTTCTGAGGCAGAATGAGTACACCTGAACTTGAAGATAACAGTACTGAGATCTCGGCATGCCTGATCTCTTCTAACCTCTCCCTCTAGAAAGTCTGCAAAGAAGATTATAGGGCTACAACATCGCTGTGTTTTATCCTGATGAACAGGGTCTGGATGAGGAGTAATACTACTCATGTGTTCTATTTGCTAAAAGAAGTCTGTTCTCATGAATTCCCTTGCATTAATCCCATTTCTTTTGGCCACCAATGAGGGAAAGGAACTGTAATTTTTCTGTTGGGTGCTAACTGGCCTCTTCATATCATACTGCTGTGCAGATGATGTTAATCCTTGTACCATAGTAAGTCCTTCATTTACTGGCAATCACAGGCTGTGTCAAAGCTGGTAGAGTTACTGAGTATACACCTTCTGACCTATATGGAAGAAGTTAGTAAGTGCTGGAGATAATAGGTTGTCATTGCATGCAGTATCCTAAAGAAAGGTCAATGCAAATCAAAGTTTTGGGCCGATTTTATGGTATCTTGGGTAGTAGTACCAATTTAAGGTGTTCTGTTTTTTTCTCCGTTATCCCTCTGCTGCTCACTCCTACCCCTGCTTCTCAATTCTTTTAGTAGCATATTTTTCCCCCCGAATCAGCTCAGTTTTGTAATCTGTTCCACGGTGTTTTCTACCAAATTTTTACCTATCTAGAGGGGAGAATAAATCTGGGGAGAACAGTGACGAGAACTTATTATTTCCGTTGGGAAAAGTGTATGTAGAAGTGGATACCCTCAGTTTCACAAACTTTCTGGGACTTACAAGAGATTTCTTGATGGCAGCTTTCTAGAGTTATGTAATTGCCATAAAGTTACTGGAGACAAGTGAAGCAGTCGTCAGGGTGCATCTGAGAAGCTGAGATGTAGAACTTTGCATTTCCCTTTGTTGAAATTCATGAGATTCCTGTCGGCTGATTTCTCCAGCCAGTAAAGGTCCCTCTGAATAGTGGCACAACCATCTGGTGTATCAGCCACTCCTCCCAGTTTTGTATCCCCTGCGAACTTCCTGAGGGTGAACTCTTGTCCCATCATCCAGGCTCAATGAAGAGGATAAATAGTATTGGCCCCAGTCTTGACCCCTGGGATACACCACTGGTGAATGGTATATTCTGCATCAGCATGCAAGTTTGCACCAAAGGCGGTGTGTTGTGTTGTCAGTAGTTTCTCCTCCTATTGGCATTGAGGCATCGGCCTCAAAATTGGGTAACTGGCCAAAAGGAGCGATGGTGATACAGTAGTGTTACATGCCCAAAAGTGGTATCTTGAAGCATGCCCAAGAAAAAAAGAATGATGTAATGTGTCAGTGATGTTCATTTAAACTTCTTTGTACCTTGCAACATTTGACATGGAGTCAAATAGTGTTCCGCAGTAGTTGTATTTATCTGAGCACTTTGGAGGATTGATGAGTATGAATTATGTCCATGTTGCCTGTCTGTATTCCAAATTAGAAATATTAATTAACCAAACACGGTGCAATGCAGACTTGATTTGGTCTCCTTTTCTGTGAGTTAATTTGTTATCATGTTGTTGAAACTCAGTATTTTTTTAATTATGTGGTTTAAGGACATACTTAACATCTCTCCTCTGAAAACATTTGATCCATTTTGATGTTTAGCAATGAATTTCCATGAAAACAAAACTATTTCAAGGTGTGTGTCCAGATAGCATTCCTAAAATATTTTCTAAACCCTACTAAGCAGTATTTGTGTACATGTTTACCTAGTGGAGTTAGAGTACAGGCCTTTGGCAAGAGTAACTTTTAAAAAGTGTTTTTACCTTTCCTCTGTAGATATTAACGAATGTAGCGTCAACAATGGCGGTTGCCAACAGCTGTGTATGAACACGCTGGGAGACTATGAATGCCTGTGTCACTCTAACTACAAATTACACTGGAATAAAAAGGATTGTGTTGGTAAGGTACCTGGTAAATACATTTCTACTCCTGATGTGTCTGATGGCCATGTGGTTATAGTCAAATCTGAAAATCTTGATCTGTCCAGTTAAGTGGTATGAGTCATTATTCCTGGTATTCCACTTTACTTTTTAGTGAGGCATGATGGTACTGATGTTGAAATGGATAAAAACAAGCAAAACCCTCCCCAAAAAAACAGGAGATACTTTGAGGGATTTTGATGCTTTCTTTCCTGTGCTTTTATCTAGCTCATTTTTCTATTTCCTTTTGTTTCTCTGCATGAGAAAGTTTGCTGCTGATAGCTTTACCTAGAAGTAAGTTATGTATGTGGTACGATCTTCTAGTGGTTTTATTTTATTTTGATTTTCTGACTAAATAGCATATTAGTTTGCATGGGTGCTCTCAGGTACCAGCTACAAAAGCAGCCGCATGCTGATTTATTAGTAGAGTGTATGCAGATGTTTTACTTCTGTGAGTATTTGTTTTATCCTATTTAGAGACAAAGGGTCCCTTGCCTGGTAGTATGTCACCCAAGGTATTACTGCACTGCATTAAGAGTGGTGGGAGCGATAGATGCTTCTTAAGCTGCTCTTCAGATGTCCAAGTATTTTCTGGTAAGTCACAAACAACAAAAACAGCCGTATGATTCTGTAGACAATGTAAGAGTAGCAAACCTCTTAACTCTGATGGAAGCCCCAAGAAGTAGACGATCAACAGGGACCTTTCCTCTTTCACTGTAGATAATAAAGGGCTATACCCCTGCCAGTGTCCCAGGAAAGCCCCCCTTTCCTTGTCTTTTATAACCACTCTACCCTCAGATTCCCTTCTCGTGACAACTGTCTTTTTGAAGCTGGGGAGGACAGGGCAGAATTCTCCGTGCTCCCTGGGCCATTCCTTAATTGGCCCTGAGAGCCGCTGCTGAATGGGGCGAAGGCATTCCAGCCCTGCGTGGGGTCTGAGATTTTGCCCGCAGAGCCCCTCCACCCCACAGGACCCAGCATGCGGGCTCGGCCAGTGCTTACGGGACAGATGCTGCTTTTCTTCCTGAAACCTTTAAATTGCTTAGGAAGAGACAAGCTCTTATGTGGAGTATTTTATGAACAACATTGTTGAAAAAGGTGAAGATGATGATGCTCATCAATGAATTAAAAAATGTCTTTTATACTACAGGAGTCTTCAGTCTGTGCACAGTGCCTGTGTCTTTACTGTCTGTCTGTCTGTATGGTCTGTCTGTTAGGAACACAAGATGCCTACACCCTCACCTGTGGCAGGTCATCTCAGCTTAAGAAAAAGCAGCAAAATACAAATGCTTCCAGCTGGCTGGGTAATCACTAGACTTACTGTTGCATGATTTGACTGATTTCTTTTAATGGATAACTCTGAAATAAGGGCATTCCTGTTGACTTTCTATTTTCCCTCTCCATTATATTCCCTCTGGTTTTTCTTCCTCTTCCTTATGATTACAGCAGGAAATTCCCCTTGTACTGCTTCATCAGCATCACTCAAATGAAGACTATTTGAAAATGAATAAGGAAAGAGAAAAAGATCAGTAGTGAAATAAACAGCTAGGCCAGGAGGCTTATGCCTCTTTTTCGGCTTCCAAACTGGATAGTATTGGCAACATAGAATATGTTTAGGTTCAGCTGTTGGACAATAAACTTCAGAAAGCATTTAAAGATAAACAGATAAGAGGCACTATTTTATATAGAAATAAACTACTTTCTGAACTGGTTTGGAGTATCTCCTTTATTTCAGCTAACCTTTATTTGATTTATCCAATAGCAGATCTGGTCTTGATCTCATTTTTCCTCTTTCTTTTTTTTTAATTTAAAATCTGTCACACTTTTTTCCAATTCCAGTTGTGAACCAGCTTCACAGCAAGAGGAAACTGTCATCTCTTTAGGTTTTCTGTGATGACCAATTTTTCACTTTATATCAGCATATTTTTTGATGTCATCAGTATGATGTGACATTAGGGTTATCTAAATTTTCTATTCCTTCTATAAAATAACATGTCATTGTTTCTTCCCGAAGATACTTCAGCCATCAAGATAAGCGTAACCTTTAAATTAAATGAAGGAAAATGTAGTTTGAAAAAGACTGAGATGTTTCAAGAAGGTCTGGAACAGATAATACCAGGTATGAGTATAAAAATGCAGGTAAGCAGGTTAGAGCCATAGCTCAGGGGTTAAGTGCTTTCCAGATATGAAGCATACCACAAGCAAAGCATAGAAGACTGCAAACTTTCTGCTCCTCACTGACCTCATGAATCTCACTCCTTCCCAGCCATGGGTCTTGCAATAGTTATTTCAGATCACAGGACTTTCCTGTGACAACCTTACATTCTTGCTAGGAAGGCCCTTCTCCGTTTTTGTTTGTACCACTGCCAATAAATTCTCAGTAAAATCAACCATTCTTTTCATCCTTTTGATTTCTTCCTTTCCTTTCTCTCTCCCTATCCCTTCTTTCTGTTCTTTCCTTTCTCACCTGCTCCTTACTGTCTGATGCTGTACTGATGAATCTCCTGGCCTTTTATGCTGACTCTATTGCCAAATGGTTATTCCTCTTTTCTCTTGTCTTCCTTTTATACTTCAGCAGCCCCAGATGGATATAGTGAAATCAGCTTTTACATCTGTTCCACAGCAGAAAGTGTAGCCTGGGAATTCACAAGGTCAGCAGAAAATTAGGAGGAATGCATTTCAAAAAAGACCAAAAAAAAAAAAAAAAAAAAAAAGGGAGAGAGAAAGGAAAGGAAGAAATCACTAAACAATATGGTGAATCAGCATGTCAGTTTGTTTGTCGAGTAACAGTGAGAAGCTACGCTAGATGTTCACTGAAGAGTTATATACTCCAGAACCAAAGCTTATTCCAGGTGTTTTCTTATACTAAACCTTATTTCCTTATTCAAACCCTGAAAATGGTCTCCAAATGTCCTGTGTATGCAACCACTAGTTTATTTAAACACCACTATAAGCTAACATGTTTTTCACATGCTTCATATGAGTGCAAAATTTTTTCCCTCAAGT
The DNA here is from genome assembly GCF_003259725.1 of Athene cunicularia. NCBI lineage: Eukaryota > Metazoa > Chordata > Aves > Strigiformes > Strigidae > Athene > Athene cunicularia. The sequence continues at coordinate 1,995,386 of NW_020799102.1, forward strand.
AGCCTGCCTAATGTAGGCAGTGTCCTGGTTTTAAGATGCTTTACGTAGTGCAAAGGCAATTCATTAGAACCTGCTAGCAAAACCCAGGGGAAGCAAGCTGAGCACTGCAGCCAAGCTCTCATCTGAGCGGTGAATCATGTCTCAGACCTGCTGCTGTGCCAGAGTGTCAGCCCAACAGTACATCTGTAGGTACACTGGAGTCATGATTCTATGTGGAGGTGTACCAGCTGAGAAACTGGCCAAACTGTTCACTGCCATGTGGAGTTGATCATTTGCTCCCCTTTAACTTGTCATGACAGCATATGTGCTGAGCACTAGTGAATGTTCAAGAACACATCTGGCCAAGCTTTTGTTTCCTTTAATTTTGTTCATACAGAGAGACATAATTCAGTAATGGAGAGCTTCCACTATGTAAACCTAACATGCAGCTCTGGCAAGAAAGTTCATGGAGCCCTCAGTAGGCTGACAGCAACTAGAGAAATTTTTATCACTGCGGACTTTGAGCTTGAAACAAGCCGAAAGGAGGTGACAGGTTGGTTGGAAAATAATCCAAGGTGCGGTTTGAAGTTTCTTGCTGTTTGCTCCTTGATTTCTGTATTTTTCACTTCTATCTGTATACAAAATGACAAAAAAAAAAAAGTATCTCCTGTTTTGAAAATGAATTTTACTGCTTTAAAAATAGTGAGGGATGGGGATAGTTTCAAAGATCAAAGAGCTGCCCATAGATTAAAGTCTTGTGGCCTGACCAGTTTTCTTCTAGCCTGGTGGTGTTGTCCTTAAGGATTTCTGAATTATTCACAGAAGTTGCTTTCGCAATGATTTACATTAGTTGCCCTTTTGAATTGGGTGGATTTTTGTGCGTGGACATTTCTAACATCTTTCATCCTTGATACTTTTCAGACACATGTGATGTGCGCTGTGCTCGGAAAAAGACCGAAAAGAGGTTCCGTAAAACCATTCGAACCTTACGGAAGACAATCAGCAGAGACCAGTTCCGCATTCGTGTCTCTGGCACGGACCACGAAGTGGCCAGAAAGTCTCTCAAGCTGTCAGAACCGCAGCAGTCTTGTGGCGTAGGACAGATGCATGTTGGTAACAGATGTGGTAAGTAAATGTAAATTAGGAACAAACCATTATGTGTGGTTTACTGTTTTTCTCAGGTCTGGTGAGCCTGAGGGGATTGTGGGATGCTTGTCTCCTGGACAAGAAGTAGGGGATTACTGTTTGTGCTACTGAGATCTGCCCCTCTATGTATTCATTGTTGCCATTTGCTGTGTTATAGCTTGGAATAAGGGCTCAGTGCACTGCACTTTGTTATAGTTGATGAACCGCCTACAGTAAGCTCAAGGTTAGAAAATGTGGGAGTAACATTGGGCACTAATGGCCTTGACATCATCAGTTATTTTTAACTCTGTATTTAATATCCAGTGTAACACTGTATTTCTGAACTCGTAAATGTTTCATCTCTCCTTCATTGCAAAGAAAAGGCTGAGCAGAGTTTGATAGCCACATTCTCTTTGCCGATTAAGCTCTGAGTCCCAGAGAATCTTCATGACAGTTACAAATTCATGGAGAATAGGGGTTTTATAGGCCAGTACCGAAAAAAATCTTAATTATAATGGCACTGGAGGGCACCACCATAGTGCAGCCCATAATAAATGCTTCCAAAGCACAAAAGTTAAGGAGAGGGGTCAGATGTTATCTTAATAGGGGCCTAACAACCGTGACAGCTAATTCAGGCTGCATAGGGTAGGCAGCATGTAGGTGGTTTTGTGAATCAGCAAGCCTTTAAAATGCTTGTCGGATTGAATTAGTACATCTTCCAGCAGCAACCCATTCAGCCTCAGAATAGGTTTTCCAGTCTAGTGTTGCTAACTCTAGAAAAACTTGGATCCATAGAATAGAAAAATGAATTGGTGGTGTTTAAAACATCTGTGCAAGCAAGCACAGATTAGGGAATTACTCAGGAATTCTGTTGGAAAAAAGCTATAAGTTTTTTCTTTTTTTGTTTTTTTTTTTGGTAACGTGGAAAGCTCACCAAGATGAGTTTACATGGATGTTTTCAAGCTGTTCTGTTGGATGCTGGAGGAAGGCTTTGAAAAATTGTCTCAATCCATTGTACAGAGCACAATATGGCTTTCAAGCAATTTGTGATTTCATCTGGAAAAAATAGCAATGTGTAAGCTAAATATACTGCAGGTAGAGAAGGCAACATGAGTTACAGTTAGGAACTGGAATAACAAAAAACCAAGATTTTTTTTTTAGGTAGCTGCAAAACCAGTTTACTTTCTCAAATGAGAAGCTTACATGATATTTCTGTGCAGCTCAGAGAGAAAAGGGGCTTTTTGGAGAATGACTGGAAAACTCTTTGGTATGGTGAGCACAAATAGCCTGTCCATGGTTAAAACAGAGACACTGAGCATAGGAACACAAATGTTTTGAAGAACAACTTGTAAAAGTCTAGCCTCTTCTGCTGCTGAATTGGTGCCACAGTTTGCTCTGGACATCTTAACAGGTGCTGCTGTGAGCAGTGGAACTAGTAAAATAGGATTCTCTGTGGGTCTCGTGCCTTAAGGTTCCATTTGCTCATTCCTGAAGAGGTGTAATTAGTAAATGAATCTTCCTTTCTTCAGCTGAAGTATTCAGACCATATCCTTGTGTAGATTTGCTGTGATCAAACAGGAGATGGAACTTGCACCACAGCCTTTTACTTGCATGGATGCTAAGGAGGTCCCTCATCTATTTGCATGTCCCCCACTTATTTACATTAAACATACAGAAACTTAGTATCTTTGAAACCTCTCTGCATCCTTTGTCAGATTGCTGGAAGTTGGGCAGAAAGTTCACTAGTTGCCGAGGGGACATAAAAGTCCAGGCAGAGGCAGTGTTGTTACATACGCCTCATTTCCTTAGAAAAAGCTGATTGTCCCAGCGTGTACTGGGGCGGCTGCTACTTTGACTGCCAGTCAGAAGGAGCTAAGAAAGAGACTGGGGAGAAGAGAATGGAGTGGGAACAGTGTGGAAGAAGAGGAAGAAGCTAGCTCAAGGGGGTGTGTGGGAGAGTTGGGTTTTTTTGTTTTGTTTTGATCTGATTGTTTTGTGGAGCTGCTGAGAACTTCTGGACAGGATCAGGGCCCTGCTAGTGATTCTGGGGAGAAAGCAACTCCATAGCAAAAGATACCAGGTCAGCAGATGGATTCAGTGAAGGTGGTGGATGTGGTCTCTGGACAGGCAGAGAACTTTGGCAAAGGGATTTTGCTTGGTCTGACCAGAGGAGCAGGAAGCAGTGAGGGGAAAAAAATGACTTAAAAGTCTTCTGTGATGCAGAGCGTGAATGAAGTGGAGGTTTCAGTTCGTTGTTTTCAAATACATTTTTTTAGAACAAAATAGTTGGAGTATGGCTGTTAGATGTAGTTTTATTGATTCAGATAGTCATGTACTAGTCGTTTTGTGGTAGACTTCTCCTGACACAGCACTGTCTGAAACAGTTGTATCTGATTAGCATAAGAGGGAAAGTCCAGCTCCTGCTCTGTCAGCTTTTGTCTTGGTTGCACACTTTTGGTGAGGTAGTACTTTTCCTGATTTTCCTGTCTTAACTCCTACTGTCTGCAGTGGGGTAAAGCACAGAATAACAACTCCAGAAAGGCACCAGGAACAGGCTAGATGTGATTTCCAAGCTATTTCATAGTTTTTAATATGCTGAATGGTTGCATGTGTGTGTCTGTTGTTCTTTAAGCACCTGTTGACGGTAAAAGGGGGTTCACTGCTGATTCCAAGGGATAGTGTATTTTATTTCAAGTTTGCTGTTTAACATACACTTCTGTTTGGGATTTCCTGATGCTTTAGAGGTTCAAGTGTTGCGTTTGTCTACCTTGTTATGTGTGAGCTCTGTATCAATCAGTAAGCATATTTAGCATTGGCTCACGTTGATTAATTCCATGAAATCCTGTGAACAGCTTCCAGGGAACAACCTGCAGTAGGTCTCTACCAATGTATATCGTAGAAAATGCATATGGCAAAATGGAACCTTCATTAGCCTTCCCAGGAAACTGGATTCTTATAGCAGGAGTGTGATCTTTTCATGCTGGAGTAAGGTAAAAACCATGTTTTTGAATGACAGTGCTTCAAGACTGGACGAACCATCGAAGGATGCTGGAAATGCTACATGCTTCTGTGAGAGGAGATTTGTCTTGGGCAGAATGCAGTTTCATTCACTAACCTGGCTACAAGTATTCTTTCTCCCATATGAGCTAGACTTTAGACCGATGTAACCACCAAAGACCCAACTGTTTAAATACTAGCAATTCCTTATCAGAAACTGGTTTACCAGGAACCTCCATATTGACAGAGAAGTTGTACGTATTTATTGGGACCCTTTTGCCCTCAGGCACTTTCCACTGAGGGAGAAACAACAAGCATTTTAGCTGCTTTTCCACTGCTTAACTGTCATACCGTGATCACTTCACATGGAGTTGAAAGTACACCTTGCCTGTTCCATTTGGTATTTTTTTGTGTTGGATATATGAATAAGAGATGGAAGGAGGCAATGAAAAGTACCATTCCCTGAAATTGCTCCGTAAAAGGACACGTGAGCATGCCCTTGCTGCATAGTAGTCGCAAGCGGATTCATCCGAAAAGCTGTCACTTCAGGGAACAGCAAACATAAGCAGCGCTGGTATAGTCACTGCTCTGATGTAAATGCTGAGCAGCTTTGTTTTATGTGGGAGGTGTTGATGCATTTCGTTGCTCAGCATTCAGCAGTTTTGTCCCTTTAGTTTAAAGGATGCAAATAAAATATTAACATTTCATCTCAAAGTTTAGATGTGGTATGATACTGGCATTATAAAAGTATGAGATTTAAAGAGAAAAGCAAAGTGCTGCCTGTCTTTGCAGTTGTTACAATTTGTAGTTGTGTTACACAACAGAGGACTGTATGTTGCGGGTTTTTTTATAATTTTATAAAAATCTGACAAGAAATTAGTTATTAAATGGGAGAAAGGGTGCTATTTTTCTGCTAATCTGCTTGCTCTGACAATCAGATTTAAGACACAAATCCTTAGGATGCATAACCATCTCATGTGACCTAAACGTGTGAACTGCTAAAACACAATAACTTAAAGGATGCCGCTTCAGAATCAATTTGCATCAGTTGTTTGTGATTTTTCCCTATAAAGTCAAGGCATCATTCTTAAGAAAATGGTGAATTGGTAGATCATGACCTCCTGTATGAGGTTCACCTTCTCAGCCACTGAGATACTACAGCATTTGTCTATAGGAGCAAATGCTCAAAGGCTGAAGTGTTGAAAAGAGGGGAAGAGCCTTTAAATGTCTTTGTAACTGTTAATCCCAGTTCCCTGTGGGCCCCTCTCTTCCCCCCTCCCCCCTTTTCTTCTTGTTTTTGCATCAGAAAAGCTTTCACATATTTTTTTTTCCTTTAAAACAGCTGCATGAGACTCAAGACCAGGTTTTTAATGGGTATTGAAGACAAACAAAGACAGTGGCTGCAGAAATGAAGTCTACTAGAGGCAATTGGTTCTTTTGTTCATTTGGAGAAAAACAGGCTTCTGAAAAAAGGGCAAAGTCAGCCAGTGGAATTCTGATTTAATGTCATTATTTGCAAATCTTCAGATCTTGTTTCAACTGGGTATTTCCCATGTGTCAGGTGGGATCATGCAGTTTTTGAAGCTCATATGCTTTTTTGATTTCATTTAAACAACTGACAGGAAAAGTTTGAACTCTTAGGGATGTTTCTTCAGTTTTGTTAATGGGTTTTTGGGTTTTGTTGGTTTTGTTGTTTTGTTGTTTTTTTTTTTTTTTTTAGAGGGTTCATTCATGTCATCCTAATTTGATGAACAGCCCTGTGGATTTCTGTGGGATTATTTATATGTTGACATAATGTCCTTATAATTAATGTTACTGTAATTGAACCTAACACCAAGTCTGTTTGTTATGTTAAATTGGGCCCTGGTGAGTGCTGTGAGCTTTTAAACAAGCTTTCCTCATTACCCCTGCTCTGTGCTCCAGGCGGGTTAGATGAATGGCCTCTGCTTGGACCATTTCTAAGTGGTAGATGGGGAGGAATGGGAACGATTTACAGGGAATATGTTTGTGGATCAAATTATCTGGACACTGGTATGAATGACTTTGAAGATCTTGTTTTGATGTAGTCATGTGAAAAAACTGGATGTATTTAAGAGCTTGAGGCATTAAAACTAGAGCATCACTTGGAGTAATTTTAATATTTGCATTGAATAATGATATTCATTAGGCTGTAAATAGATAAATCTGTATCTGGATGTATTAACCTCTTACATGCACATAGGATCTGTTAAGGCTTGACGTGTTTGGTGTGTCTCAGACGTCATAGTGGGGGAAAGAGAGGGTTATGCATATTTAAAACTTAATTTTCCCAGTCTCTGTATTTTACATGCTTTATAAACTTAATCCAGAGTTGTTTGCTTTTTTCAAGTCTCACTGATTTCAGACTGTTTAACACCATTGAGAATAAGGCTCATTATTGCATGTAGTAGCATCAGCTATGAGTATATGTGGAGTACCCTCATAGGCCTATCCATCTCAGCCTAGTCTCTCCAGTTCCAAGAGGCATACCACATGCTGCTTCATAAACCAGTGACTTCTGCTGTAAAAGCAACTACTGCTCCCCTTGCCCACTCTGTCTTGCAAGGCCACTCCATGTGCTGGGATTCTGATAACAATGTGCAGGTGACTTCTGAGCAGAAAGTGGCCAACTTAGGGTGGTGGTGTCCTGTGAACCCAAACCCCATGAGCACACGGGACAAGCACCACTGCTCATCCAGCTGGACTCCTCTGTCAGGCTGGTTTGTCTCCAGCAAGATGTTGTGGCCCAAACAGATGTTCTTAATTTTAAGCAGTAGTTTAAACTGAAAGAGCTGGGTAGTCATTACATGGCTTTCTCTTCACGTTGGGTCAGCCTGTCCTTTGTCCTCCCACTCGATCCTTTTCTCTCTCCAAGCTAGTTCACAACTGTAACTGCTACACTGTACACAGCTTTTATTCAGCTGGTTTTGCACACCCTATTACAGTGGTGGTAGCTAGTTGGACTTTATTTTAGTTTTCTTTCTGTTGTTGCTACCGTTCAGGAAAATAAAAACTAAATAATTGAATTGATTGGTTCAATTAATTGATTGGCTAGCTTTGATTGGCCAAAGTTTTGGGTTGGCCCAGGTTGATTTTACACAGTTCCTGCCTTTTGCTCTTAGCTCTGTGTTCCTCTGCAGGCACTGTCACAGTCATAGTCTACCATCCTGCTGACCTGCCACAGTGCATCACTGGGGCAGCCAGTGTGAGCAGAAGACAGCAGAGAAATGAGGCCTGAAGCAGTTGGAGTGTAGCTCCAGTGCAGTTTAATGGACTTTAGATTAACTCTGAGCAAAGTTGAATTAAAATGTCAGCCTTCTTTCATTACACAGAACCTGCTAAATTGCAAAAGTCCTGACAGTTGATCAGCTCTAATACTTGTGTAAATGTAGTCTTTGTATCACCTGGCACTTTAGTAGTCTAGCTGCTGACCACCTAATTTGGCTTTGAATTCACAGACACAAGATGTTAGTGACCTGGTATTTTTTTTCTTGTTGCTAGTTAGCTGAAGTTTCAGAACGTACTATAATGGGAAATGAGAATTGTGTTTTATGCCCTAATAAAACTTAACAGGATGGGGAAGGACAAATAACTTGTGACTCTTGCCCCAGTCCACAGAATCCTGGAAATCAAAAAGTAGCTGGAGCTCACAGTGTGTCTCAGTGTGGAGGTAGGGCACAGAAACAGACCATCCAATGCTTCTGCTCCATCTTTCTCTTGCACTGAATAACGGAATTCTAAAAGCATCCAAGAATGTCCCATGTTGAGGATCTCAGTGATGTCTGAGGAGATCTTTTGAAGTTTAATTCCTCAATGTAAATTTTCAAAAATTAGGCACTTTGCTAAATAATCCTGGCAGATTTAGATCAACTCCGTTTTATTCCACAGGGAGCTCTACTGTATTACAACACATGGTTCTAAGGCAAGTAAGGTGCAGATGATAAAGTTGTCAAGAGAGATCTGATGGGATAAGTTCTCAAAGTAACATTTCAGCAGAAGTGTTCGGTTTGGTTCCTGCCTGGGACAGGTTTCCTTTGAGCTCCGTCAGCTGTCCTACTGTTACGCTGGACGCTGAGCAAGTTCAGGAAACCTGAAATACAGTTTAAAGGTTGAATTTGTATGGTTTTACATGTGTCAATGTAAAGTACATTCCGTTCGAAACAAAACCAAAACAAGACACACCCCCTGCCCCCAGTGCAAAAAAAAACCCAAACCACCCCAAGTTTGACATGTGATTAAAATGAAGGGAAAAAGACAAGTTAAGGGCAGAGAAAAGATAGTCTCTAGTGAGGCCACTCCGAGCACTGATTTCTTACAGAGTCACAGCGTTTTTTGAAGGAAGGATATTCGCACTGATCTTTCTGTTGCTTCTGGGTTACCCATAACCACTTCTCAAAATCACCTTTACTAATCTGGATTGTCTTTCCTTGTCACAGAATTGTAAATAGTGCTCTTTCCTTACCTTATTAGGAGTGCTGCAATGAAAGCCTTAATTCATTCATGTTTGTTGAGTTGCACAAAGAGCACAGAGATGAGTGTTCTGTAGGAATGTTTATAAAATGAAGAAAGGCTTCAAAAGTGTGGAAGCAAATGAATGTGTGTCCTTATGAGAGCAGAAGTGGTGTGTGGTGGAAAAAGTTAGAACCAAGAGCTAAGACTTCTTCACTAGCTTTCATTGATAAGCTACAGAGCATTACTTAAGCTGCTGTATTTTATTTTTAAGCTAAGGAGGAACACTCACTATTCCACTCAGTGTATCAGCCATAAACAAAACTCTTCATCATTGATCATGACCGGTAGTTAATGCCCTGCTTGTTGTTAGTCATATATCCTGAAATGAAGCCAAGGCCAATTTAACTCCCTAACAAAAACGGCTATTCACAGAGTGATTTATTGGAGCTATAAACTAAAACTAACAGTTTATTATCGTAACAGATCTTTAAAAGGACAGAATTTTTCAGCACAGCTGAACAACTGCAACAGTGTTTTGTGCTTTTCCAGAGCAGGGTAATTATTAAATACTGGCACTGAAGCCAGTTCTTTTGTGAAAAGCTTGAAAACCAGAATTTCTCAAAGATACCCATAAATATTGCTGGGCTTGTTAGATGATATCGAGATTGTGTGTTTAGGTAAAATCAGTCGGACTGAGTTAGTGCTATCTACGCACCACACAGAACACAGGAATGCAGTGCACGGCTGGTCATTATCCAGGATCCAGTATCAGAGGAATGGCAAGAATATTTCTGCTTTAAAAGACTTTGGGGCACATGTGATGTTTAGTTTAGTGATTTTGCATGATTACTTGTTGTGCTTGAGGTTTTCGCACAATTCAGTAACACCAATGGTTATGAAGTATGAATATTCAATAATATTAAGATACTTATAGAAATCTGGAAGTACCTTTTTGCCATCTTAGGTTCAGTACTAAATTATTTCATTTGGAAGAACTCCAAGGGTTCTTTAGCTAGAAAGAAGAGATAATTGAATATAATTGCACTGTACAGATCAACAGAGAATACTGGACAGGCCTAGTGTCCAGTGTAGCCTTTCAACAAAGTGTGAAATCCATTCCAGCTCACAGAAGAGCAGCAAAGGTTATTGGTGTCTGTATCAGTTTTACAGGGTCCATTTGATGTTCTATCTGTTGCTAGCATACAGTTCTGACACCCTAGCTCCCACTGCCCAAGTAAGGAGGAGAGCAGTTTCATCGTGGGGTTTCAGGTCCTGTGCAGGCTCACTAACATACCTTCACCTATAATGTACAGGTTGAAGCAAGTGTGGTCTTCCTCTTCCAGATCAGTGCTCACCAGGTGAATATTCTCCTGATGGCTTCAAACCCTGTCTGCCATGTCCCCTGGGAACATACCAGCCTGAAGCTGGGAGAGTATCCTGCTTTCCCTGCGGAGGAGGTCTAACAACGAGACATAGCAGCGCATCCTTGTTTCAAGACTGTGAGACCAAAGGTAAGGTGGAGATTTTGAACAACTGCATTGCTCCAAGGCAAAAGTAAGTGCTGATGCTACAAATGGGGCATTCAAAGAAGAGTCATTCTCCTTTCAAGGATCCCTCCTTCCAGGGGTCTTGTAGTTGTTTGGCCTGCCTTGGTTGCAAGGAAACTCAATAAAGCCTCAATTCTTTTTATAACTGATTTTTTTTTTTCAAGACTTGAAGGGGTTGGGAGATGTATCGAAGTTAGTCAGTGAAGTCGTTGATATGTGAAGTCATATAAAGGAACAGCAGGGAGGAAAAAAAAGTCTCAAGAGAAAAATCAGTATGCCTTATTGACATTTTGGGTTTGAGCACAGCAGCCACATGAAAATGTGAAGGAGGGGATTGCAGTCCTGGAGGATAAGTAAGAAAATAGTTTCTTCATGTTTATAATGAGAAACTGGCTTGGATGCCTTGGGATATACATAAAAAACTAGCATTCAGCTTAACCCTGCAGTACCTCAGACAGCCCTCTAAATTTGATCACAGTGGAGCTGACATGCTGTTAGCTCCCAAGGTTTTCCTCACAGGAGTGAAAATCAGCTGAGGATCATATCTTTAAAAATGAAGGAATTTTGTTAGCATCTTAGTTATCTAGCTCTTAAAGCATGGGTAAAAGAACATCACTTTTATCAAAATCACCTGAAGAAAAAGTGTTAAGAGAAGATCTACTGCCATCGAGTAGAAATAAGAGATAGAAATAAGGTCCTGTTGCAAACATTTGGTAGTGGTTTGGATTAAGAGATCTCTCTACTGTAATTAAAGATATGTTTACTATTGAGAATTGCAACATAACAGAAGAATTTTGCAGTATGGTTGAAGAATTAATGTTACCGGTAATAATGTGATAGCTAATAAACTTCAGTGAAGAATCACTGAATCCACAAATGCTGTTGTTTTGTAATTGATTTTGCAAAGTTAAATCACAGAAAAACCACATTAGAAACTTTGGATCAAGATAAGAGGAACTGATTTCAGTTTTATTCAACATAAACAAAACCGGGTCTATAAATGAGGTTTAGTTTTCAAATTAGAGTGGAGATTAAAGGAAATTTTTGTGTTAACTGGAATGAAGAGCTTGGGGATTTGCATGTGGAAGAGGCCACATGAGACATGGAATCACAGATGCAAGAACTATTTGGAACTTGTATCTGAAGCATTTGGATTGAGGGGTGGAGCGTGTAAGGAAGGATTCCAGGCTGAGCTAGTTTACAAAACTCAACAAGACTAGAGTTATTTGGGAGTAAGCAGAGCTTAAAAAGAATAGAAAAAATGGACTGTGCAGCACAGAAGACTACATTTGAAAAGCAAGGTAGTAAACTATTTTGACGTTGAGCTGAGAGAGGTGAACTTGCCAAATGAGGTAAAAGGAGTAGGAAAAGATTTTATTTTAATTTTTTTTTAGTCCCACAAAGAAAAATGGCAAGGATAAAGAAGCAGGGTGATGATGGAGTTAAGAGCAAAGATAGCATATGACTGATGCTCTTGACTGCTTTCTGCCAGTACAGATGATGATGGACACAGATGCAGAATAGCTAAGCAAAACCAAATGAAAAGAAGCATAACAGAGATGTAAGAAAAGGTGCTTGGGGTCCTGTATTCTCACATTGCAGTGAGAGAAGGGTATCTTCCTGTCTGCATGCAGGGAGCTAGGAAAAAAGTTAAAGTCTGCCAGAAAGGATTTTTTTCCCCTGTCTGTCTATCTCATGTCTAAAACTTCCATAAAATCTGCTATGTTTATGAAAGAGCTTGTATGTCAGAATGAAGACTTGCTTTGGAGATGCAGGAGGTGCTCTCAGCAAGCCTGTGAGGGCTATAGTTTATGTGTCTAGCTTATGTGATGATTTGCGTGCCACAATGAAATCAAGTAGCAGCAGATCTGTTGGAGGTGGCTGCACCCTGAGTCATGGCCTGTGGTTGCAAGACAGTGTGTGGTTGTGAGAGAAGGGTGTCGATAGACCAGCTTAGTCACTAATACTGGTACAATGTGCCACTTGTAGAGGGCCAAAGTCTTTCACCTCTGCTTGTGGTGAGCTGATTGCAGGGGTATATTAAGATGCAGCAGCAGCGCACATGCTGCTTGGCATTAGCTGGCAAGAAAGAAAGGTTGAGTTAGTATTTCCACATACAGTTCATCTTTCAAGTCAAATGTCAGTGGCTAGACCATTTGGTAACACACTGTTCTACTTGGCATCCTGCTTACAAAATCATGGTGGTTATACTCATACCCCTGTATCTTTTATTACTGTTTCCACACGGAACTGCTCTATACGGTTGTGTTTGGGACTTCTGAACATGCACAAGTGACTAATAAACTAAAATCTGTTCAATTACCTCTGCTTTATTATCCTTATAGTTTAGGAATATGGCACTGCAGTTACTGAAATTATACCAGGTCCCATAAAAATGCATTAAATCACATTCTAATATGCTACTGCCACCTTTTTAGTCATGCTGCATATGTAATTGCTCTCCAGTTCAGTGCTCACCTGGCCATTTTTATAATACCACAACTCATCGGTGTATTCGCTGCGCAGTTGGGACATACCAGCCTGAGTTTGGACAGAATTACTGCATTTCATGCCCTGGAAACACCACTACTGATTTTGATGGATCAACAAATATAACACAGTGCAAAAGTAAGTATAGAAAGTGGTTCTGATGATCTCTTGCAAATAAAAAGACTGGTCCATTAATATTCAGGGTGGCTCTAAGGGCAAAATTTAGCTTTGCTCCAAGGAGCTTGGAGAGAAGACAGTGGTGGTGTTCCTCTTTTGTTGTCTGCCTGCTTCTCATTCCACATGGCTTACTGAGGTCCATGAGAGACCATTTCTGCAGACTGGTTTCATCACTCTTGTTAAGGTGACTGTGTCTTGCCAGTTGGTGCTGGGTCACTCTGGGTCTTGCTGTTAAATCTTTCTCCCATGATACGGCAGACAGAGTTTGTGTTCTCGGTGCACTGATTTCTTTCCCTTCTATCAAAAGGAATGGAATTTGGCTCACAAAACTTAATATCCCTAGCAACCAGCTCTTCTTAATAACAACCTTTGAAAGAGGCAATTACTGTTCTGGAGTATGGTAGCTGTAGTGTGGGAAGTTGAGGATGAGTTAAAGAGGGAAAATAGAGGGCAGAGAGGCAACTCCTTGGAACTACCTCTGGAGACACCTGTATACACATACATACATGGAAATATGTTTCTGAGAACTGCATGTCTCTCACTTAAAGAATCCATTCCCTGAGCATGTCACACCTGGCCATCGCTATTATGGTGCTGTAGTGCCCAGACCCTTGTGGCCACAGAGTTGGAGAGCACAGGCAGAGTATCCTGCACTGGGATACCAGAGTATCCCCCATTCTGCACTGGGGTTCATCACCTCTTACTGCCAGCAGTGCTATCTGTGCAGAGAAAGAGCCTTCTATACTCCCTATTTTGTGCTGCTGCAGGCATGGTGCCTGAGCAGAAGCACCTCAGACACCAGTTAGACTTCTGCTGATGCTTCTATACAAACATTCTGTCTGGTACAAGCAAGTGGAACATCCTTGCTTTACCATTTCTCTGTCCTCTTACAGCTGCCTTGCTGCTTGGCTGTGGCTTGGTCAATAGCACCTGCTGTGTTAACAGGGACTGGTCTATTTGCATGCCTCAACATTGATTATAACACAAAGGCGGAAGCAGGCAGCAGTGTGAAGTGAAGCTGGCAAAGAGAACAGTACCTGCATCAGATGCAGAAGAGAAGTTTGTGATGGTTGTCCGTGTCCTGTTTCTGACTGTAGAGCAAGCTGTAGGATGACCTGACTTTGCCTAGTCTTGCATACTCCATTGCTTTTTCAGATAGGCAGTGTGGAGGTGAACTGGGAGATTACACTGGATATATTGAATCACCAAACTATCCTGGGGACTATCCTGCAAACACTGAGTGCACTTGGAATATTAACCCACCGCCAAAGCGCCGTATTCTGATTGTGGTTCCAGAAATATTTCTACCAATAGAAGATGAGTGTGGAGACTACCTGGTGATGCGAAAAAGCTGTAAGTCTGAAATATCTACTGAGGCATATGCTGTCTATCTCGGTGTGTGACACAGGTTTCTGTCATGCATTGCTGTTTACATAAACTAAATGTAGTCTGGCTGGCCTCTACTTAAGAGTAGAAATTTCTTTGAATGACAAATTGAGAAATCCTATTTGGTAATGCTGTTCCATAGGTTCAGGTGAAACAAGGGTGCAAGGCTGTGATGTGTCAGTGAACTCAGAGAAATATTGTTAAGAAGGAGTAGGTGGTTCAAGCTAACTAGTCATGAATTATGCCAAGCAAGTCTAGCCTGGGTTAGGAAGGAGGAGATGCTTGCTATTCCCTACAGGTACCTGGTGGGTGAATAAACAGCTTCAGTTTCTAGTATAGGTACATCCTTCAAACAGTAGACTGTTTGAAAGTGAAAATATTCCTTGACCAAGAAGTCATTCATTGATGGCCTGCCATCAGCCGATGGCCTGCCACACTTTGATTTCTCTTAACATCTTTCCATGGTAGTTGAACCTATTTTCTAATTGTTTATTAGTATGAAGGATTGTCAGATAACTGCCTATTGTCTGTTTTCTTTGAAAGCTTCTTCCAACTCAGTGACCACGTATGAAACCTGTCAAACCTACGAACGCCCTATAGCTTTCACTTCTAGGTCTAAGAAGCTGTGGATCCAGTTCAAGTCGAATGAAGGGAACAGTGCCAAAGGATTCCAAGTTCCTTATGTAACATATGACGGTAAGCGGATGTGAGCAGCTGAGCTGGTGTGGACTAGTGCAGCTGCAGCAGTGCAGAACTCCTTGTGGGCTGCTTGACCCTGCTAAGCAGCAGAGTAACCCAGCGCTCTCAGCAGTGTCACTATGAGACTACTCCCAGTAGCTCTTTCCATTTAAAGGTAGTTTAAGGAATTCTGCGTTGCACTGCAGTCTTAAGTGCCACTGTATTTCCAGTCTTCTACTAACCTAAACAAAGACCTGGGATTCTGGGTTCTGACCTGCCAAATGCAGAGCTCAGAGACAGATGTAGGTTTTATGCATTTTTGTGCCTTCCTAGTTCTGGGTTGCTTCAGGTGGCAACAGAGGCCCCCAGTTAGGAATTGGGCAGAGCCCAAGTGCCTCTGATTTATTGTGTTGACACTGTGATCTGTAATCTAGTATCAGGTAACAAAACATCTATATTGAAAAGAAGCTTGAAGGGCAAGAGTTTCATCCTATCCTTGTCAGAGTCACCAGGAGTGAGGCTTTGCACTTCAGCATAAATGATGTGGAAATAAAATGGCATGTTTCTGTTCACACTGGATTAATTATGAAGGAGTCATCCTTGCTGTGGTCTGCAGAGTTTCATCAACAGTGGATAATTAATTTTTCAGAGGACACCTCTCCTTTTGAAGCACTTCAAGTTTTTATTAACCCATGGGGTTTGCCTTTTAAGAAAACTTCCTCTTACCTTTTTTTTTTTTTTTTTTTTCCTTCTTGTAGAAAGAAGTCAGTAACAGGTTGTGTGTATTTATAGATAAGTTTCTGCAGTGAAGTTGGTTTGAAGAAGGCTACTTGATTACAGGTCTACACTACACTGCTGTGCACTACAGTCTTAGGTGCATTATGATTTCTTTCACTTTTGACAGATTGATGCTGAGCAGCTCAGCAGAGTACACTGTTTTCATAGTAAACTGTGTTTGTAGTTTCTTTACAGAAGAGAATTTGGAATATTTTCTGACTGATAATATGAGGGACAAGTACCCTGGTTCTTTTGGGTTAGGGCTTACATGTGTAACCAAGGAGGTAATGAGTATGTAAGTGAAGTGAACCTGCAAAATTACTCTCTTGTGCATTCTCCATAGAGGACTACCAAGAACTAATAGAAGACATTGTTCGGGATGGTAGACTTTATGCATCTGAAAATCATCAGGAAATACTTAAGGTATATTCGTTCCAATAAACATGTTGGTTTTGATTGAAAATGACACTATTTCGTACCAGTGAGGTTGCCTCCTGCTGTGCATCAGATCTGCTCTTTGGTGTACTAGGCACGTGCTCCTTCGGGAAGTGGGGTGAATCAGCACGTCCTGATTGTGTAGAGCAATGGATATGAGACCCTTTGCCCAGAGAGGTTCAAAGTGGATCAGACCTACTATGGTGAAGATAGCCCCTCGAGCCTGATGTAGGCTGTGCTGGAAGGAATCAGTAAAGCAAACTGAGGGACATGGGATTTAATTTGGAGAAGCACTCGGTGCTGCTACTTGTAGCCTGTAGATTAGCAAGGGCTTTTCCTGGGTGAAGAATATCTCTTTTGTGCATTTCACTTCTCTGACCTTGGCTAGGGGGCAGTTGCATGGGCAAGTTGAGTGGATGTCATCCCAAGTAAATATTTCTTTTTCTGGATACCGATCCAGTGTGTTTGGTTTGTGTTTTGTTTTGTTTTTCCTTTTGCTGTCTTGGAAGTATGAGGAGGGTGCTGCTAATCATAAAGAATGTCAGCCTTGCTCCACTAGTTTCTGAGCCCCTGAAACATTATTACTTGAAAAGTAAAATGCCCATAATCTTTTAGGAGTTAATCAGTCATTAAGATTTGATAATACTGACCCTCTCTTCTATGGAATTACTATAAAATCTGCTTTCTGTTTTCTAGGACAAGAAACTGATAAAAGCATTGTTTGACGTGTTGGCACATCCACAGAACTACTTCAAGTACACAGCCCAAGAGTCGAGAGAGATGTTCCCAAGATCCTTCATTCGGCTGCTGCGCTCTAAAGTTTCCAGATTTTTGAGGCCTTACAAATAGTTGGCACTGTACTTAAAAAAACTAACCAGCCCTGGGCATGCACAGAGGGGCTGTGGTAGGTGGGGCTGCTTTCTGTGTTTTACACACTGGCAGAGAAACTCCAGGGAAGATTGCCAGCTCCATTCTTGGCAGAGTTTGGCTTTCTCAGCTAATACAAATATTTTGATGAACAGAATTTTGACTCCTTTCCAGATAATACCATTTGGGTACCCATACTTCATGAGTCTTTGAATTGGAGACTGCCCATAATTTCTGTAACTGAATGGTGCCAAGCAGAAGTTTGTAGACATCTGCCCTGCTGCTTCATCAGTAACTCTAAAAACTAATGAAGACAGACAGACTAAGTAGTGTGGTTTGGGATGGACTCTGGTCTGCCATTAATGCATCTTACCTCAACAAAGCTGCGTTCATGTCTGATCTCACTGAAAGTGAGAATAAGATTGGTGTCTCTCTTAACTTTTGCTATGCAGGAAATTCAGAGCCGAGATTGTAATAGTTTTAGTGAAGCCAGCAGGTCTAAGAATCGCACAAGGTGTAAGATTTTTTTCTGAACTATACATTGTATGAAGCACATGGAGGAATAAGCAAAAGGTTGACTATTAGCTTGAATGCTCTGGGTCTGAATCACACTGTGTTCATGCTAATGACGTATTGGTTTAAATGGAGTGATACCAGAATAAAACCAGGGCACCACAGTAATGGAAAACAGACCCTGATCCTCTGGACACTTCCACTTTGAGCTGGCTGCACATGTTACAACAGAACAGATCCTTTGCTAAATCCTGGTGCTTTCCCTGTGCATAGGCCTGGGACAGCATGAGACATTGGCTCTTCCAAGTAGTATAAAATTCTGTCCTCTGAGCACCTGCAGTTGAACACACAAGCCCCATTTTAAATGCAGGCTTTGTATAGATTATGCTCTTGTACATCACCATCTAAACCTCTATAAGGTTCTTATACGAGCCTCAATCCGTATATTCCTCACCTTATCTGAGCACCTTGCAGTGACTTTGTTGAGCAGAGAAAGGGTGCTTCTCCTCTCTTGCTGGAGAGAAGTAGATGCACAAAGGTATTCCTTAACCAGACTGTGGCAGCAAGAGCTGTCTGCGTCAAATGCTGTTCCAGATGCCCATCTCTGTCCTTTTCCTCAGGTTGTGTTTCTGATGTGAGAGGAGGCTAGTCTGAAAGGGCCTGTAGGGAGAATTATGTTGATCAGAATGTTGTCTCAGTGCTTTTCTGTCCACGCTTACATTACATCACTGTCCTCTGGCTGTGCAAACCATTATGTCAGTGTAATGTACATTCTGGGCCTTCTGCCTTGTAGGGAGGCGGCTGCAGTCCCGCTCATGTGGAGGGGCTTTACAGGCTCTCGCTTTTGGTCACTGGCGGTGCCGAGTGGTGCAGTGGGTGCCAAGCTTTTTCTGCGTGCCCCTGAGGAAAGGTACTGAAATTTTGCAGTATAGCCAGGACAGATGCTCCCTTTCCTAGGGTGTGGAGTCAGATCTCCCTGGGTTTCATTGCATTGCTATGTGGTATGTAACTGTTGTCTGTGAATAATACTACACATCCACAGTGTGATAGATGGAGCCCTCATCCAGAGCCAGGGTCTGAATCTCTTCCCTACACGGCTAGGAGCAAATGAATACTACCGAACGCGGCCTCGCTGAGGTGCCGTGCGGTGGCGGCCCTGTTCTGTGCCCTGTGAGGCAGTGCAGCCTGTCATGTGGTAAGGACGTGGCTTGGTCACGGTGTGATGGGAGGGGGCAGTGGCCCTAGGCCACAGCTGGGGAGCAGAGCCTCTCAGGGTGGGGTGACGTGATGCTGTGTTCCTCTTGCTGCTGCCCTAAAAGAATCACCATGGTCTGGGCGGAGGAGGGAAATGGCTTGTCTTGCAGCCAAGGGGCAGAACTGTGTCCTGTGTCCTGGCTGGCTGCACTGGGGCTCCTGCTCCGGGTTTCTGCGGCAGGGTGGTGAGTGCCCGTGCCAGGAGCGGGGCTGCCGGGCCTGCAGCAAGGGGAGCAAACAGGCCTGGGGGGGAGGAGGGAGGCGGCGGGGGAATTAGCAGAACAGAGAGGAGGCAGCCCAAGCCCTTGTGTGCTCCTGGCTGGTGTGCTTCATCCTGAACGGGGTCCCTGCTGCCTTCGTGGGGAGGGAGGACAGGGGTTATCTGGACGAAGGTATGAGGCAGTGTGATCAGTGAGAGAAATGGCTGAGGGATGCCAGAACAAGAGGAAGGGTGTTGAGAAAGGCTTACTGCATCTGTGATGTACTGCTGGGTGAGATCCCGGGAAGGTGTTTCAAGATGGCTTCCCTCTGGCGGCACAGCCCCCACCTCTCTACTGTTCATGGCTTCCCATGGCAGATGCAGCGTGTCCGTGAGTCACAATGACCCACCAACTATCTCTATGTGGCAGCGGAGCATTTTGAAATGGGTGAGATGCTGCGGTTCTGCTCTGAGCACGCGGGTGAGTTACAGGCCTGCTGGTGGGGCCCTGGGCGGAGGGGACCGTGGTGTGGCAGCTTCTGGGCCAAGCCCAGCAGAGTGCCTTTGCTGTGGTCTCTGTGCTCTCTGCCAAGGGAGGCAAGCCAGTTCTTGCTCTGTTCCCTCCCAAGAAGGCGACAGATCTGAACGTTTCTGTTTGGTATTGCTAAGTGCCACACAAATCAGAGCGATTGGTTTCAACGAGGGTTCAGGAAAACAAAAGTTGTGAAACATCCAAATATTCTAATTGGTGAAATTGGCTTTTTATGCTTTGTCTTTTTTACTGACTTGAGCTCTGGGTTCATTGCACTGCACCTTCTCTTGTCAGCACACTGTCGTAGCTCTGCGCAGCGGCTCTGGGACCAGCATCTTGCCTTTGGGCTGTACAGTGGCTCTCAACTACACTTCCCTGTTGCCCCTGTGTGCACAGGCCATCTTCACTGTTGTCTGCGGAAGGAGTGTATCAGTGTGGTGTACAGTCCAAGGCTGAGGGGAAAAACCTGCCTTTTCTTGAAGAAGAATCCTTTTTGCTCCACAGCCCTGTTCATTTTCTGCATAAAAACTAAATGACTCGGAAGCACTTCTTTTACCCTTGATCTAACATTATGAATCAAAATTTCCCCTTTTACTGTAGATCCTGTGTGTGCAGTAAAAAATGAAGAGGGAAGTTTTGCCATCTTAAATATTGGAAGAATTGATAATTGTTGCAGAATGTTGTAACACTTGGCATTATATCTTCATAGTGATGGTAGTGGCTCTGTAGAAATTTTAATTTCTACTTTCTGTGCGGTTGTAGACTGATGTTATTTTTTGGCAACAAATGATTCAAAAATGTTTAACCTTATAAAACAGGATTTAACTTTTGAAATAATAACTAGTGTTAACTGGGTGACTTAATGTCACCTATGTGAGATAAGCATAAGGATCTTTTTCATGACTGTAAATTAATGTAAAATGTTTCAGACTGTTACTCTTAATAAGAGAAATAAATTGGTGAACTTTTAGTTGCATGAAAACCTTGGGTAATATTTTTAGTTGTCTTTGCTGTGCTAAATAATAGTTCTGTGACAAAATTAATGGTTGTATAGCAAGTTACTGCACATCAGATGGACTTTACCCTGTGCTTACCATAGCATTCTGTTTCATGTAATATATTATTTGCCTGCATCTATACCCATAAAGATACAATTCCTCATATATTTAGTCATTCACATATTTCTGGCTACTATAATACCAGAATTATCCTGATATTAATTTTAATATTATGCTAAAAATGTCTCCTGTATGACAAGCTGGAGTCAGTTGGCCTGTTCTAACCAGCTGTATGAAGACAGAATAAACTACTTAAAGTAACTCCAAAGTATTTTATTACCTTGTAGATTAATCTGATCTTTTTCTAAAAAAATAAACCTTAAACCCCCTTGTTTGAACTTAAAAATAACGGAAAAAAACCCAACAAAACAAGATGAAAACCTCTGTTAAGACACAAGTTCCTGGAATATTTTTAAGATTACACCACAGATTCATCAGAGCTTTTCATTAAATCCACTGACTTAATTTCTTAGAATTAAAAGATAGAATTAAGTCATAGGAAATTATAAATTAGTTGATTACAATAATTTTTAATACTGTTTTTCTGTATTTGTTTCTGTGATATTATTAGTTGTGGTCAATCTATCAAACTTTTATAAATATAGTTCCAATATCTTCTCCTTAATAAGTTGTTTGACCCTTAGCTTCCTTTGTGACAAGGACTGATTTGTATGAAACTGAATGTAGCCATCCAGGTTCATTTGGTGCAGTGTTGGAAGGTACGACTGTATAGTTCAGCTGTTAGCTGTAGAACGCTGACATTGGTTTACATGTAGAAGACAGTAAAGTAAATGACATACAGGAATATGGAGGTCATGGAAAAGTATGATGACTACACATTGGTCACAGCAGAAATATCTGTTATTCAAATACTCTTCCTGACGTTGTGAATACTGCCACCTGCTACATTGCAGTGATGGACACATGATACCCTCCAGGACAGGGAATGTCAGTATGTGTTATCTTGTGAACTGCTAGAAGAGCAGGAGCTGAAATTCTGACTGGGACCTTTGGGTGTTTATGTAACAGAAATAAGTAATAGAAGAAAATAGAGAGCAAGACTGGAAGCTTATTTAAATGCAAGGAATCAGAAGAGGTCTGATGTGGGTAAGCAGGAAGGAATGGTATTACAATAATCCTTGGGAACAGAATTCAAGGATAGTGGCCCACAAATATTTCTGAATTAAACTTAAATGCAAATGCGTTTTCTATCATGCATATAGATGACATCCTGTAAATGTAGTAGATGCTGAATGTAAAATCTGTCACAACTAAAATGTACTTATACTTCTTATCTTCCTTTTTGCTCCATTCATACTGTGTTTGTGCAAGGCTGCTGCTGGAGGAGACAAATGAGTACTACTTAAAGAACTTGAGCCGAATTCAGGGCTGGTACAAGTAGGTTTGTTTCTAGGCACTCCTGGAACCAACCTGTCCTACAACACATCTTGCTGCTACACATTTATTTTTGCTCATAGGCAGATTTTCACTCTCTGTTGTGGAGCTCTGCTTTCTGCAATGTATATTCTGTTGTCACTGTAGAACAATGAGCAGTGATGCAAATATAGCACCTGTGGGGAAAACAGGAGGAGTTAGAGTGTTCAAGGGACAGTTTCTACTCTCAGAAGGTAAGTTTGTCTAGTTTATCTCCAAGTCAGTGCAAATTATGTGTGACTTTCTGCATATTGCTCTCTTAAGCTACCTTATTAAGCCACTTTAAGTGTTAAAAAAAGAAAAAAAAATCTTTCTCTGTTTAAATATATCATGCAGCTGTTGCTCTGATTTAAAGTATTTTGTAGAATAATAGATTTTTTTTAAGTCCATGAAGTAAAGCCTGTTTAGTACACAATGAAGAAAATAGGTCAGAAAAGATGACCTTGAAATCTTTTGCCTTATTAAACGTGTCTATAAACTCCTTCACACTTGCTAGCTGCTAAAGTTGATCTAATGCAACTGAAGCCTGCTTTTTTCACTGGGAAGTTTATTCAGTAGGCAATGTAGGCTTACAAGCCTGGGTATTAATCATGTGCCATGAAACTTCCCACCTGTGATGATTCTGGAGATCAGGAAATAAGGGGTTCATAGTTTTAAGGAAAGAAAAAGTTGTGCTGGGAGCTGAAACATTCTGAAGTGGTCACTTGAGATGCAATTTGTTGTTTAGTAGTTCTTAGTTCAAGAGTTTCATGTTATACCAAGAACACTACAAACATCCATGTACGTACAGCACAAGTTTAGTTGACTTGGTTTAGAGAGAGCTTCATCTTCTGTGCCTGGATCTAATATAGCAGAGGTAGCCTGAATGGTTTTGTGCCTTCTTTTCTGCTTTCTGTGCTAGAAGAAATAGAATGAAATACTAAACATGGACAGGAGCCTTGATGCAAGTTGGATAGAGAATCTCTATCTGGAAATAAGTTCAGCAGATGGAGAAGTATAGAGGTATGTTAAATACACATATGTATGTGTGTGTGTCTGTATATATATTATATATGTATTTGACAATAAGATAACTATGTGTGCAATGACTGTCATGAAAGGAGAATGCCAAAAATATAGTTCTTGAGCAGAAAAAAAAAAAAAAAAAAAAAAAGTGAAAGTTTAAAAAAAGCAGCAAGCTGGCCCAGTATGTAAAACTGGGAGGAGTGGGATGCCAGGCAGGGTGGGCGCAGCGGGCACTGTGTGGGGGTGCCTGGTGGGGTGCAGCACTTGCTGGAGGCACTGCCTCTGGTTCCTTCTGTGCTTGCCCAGGCCTCCCGTCGCCTTTTTTGGGGACAGCCACCCGCAGTGCAACAATGAGGGGCTTTGCTTCCCGCAGCCCTCCGGGCCGCCAATGCCCTGTCCTCACAGCGGGCTGTTGTCTTGGTGTGACCCAGGGTGCCCTGCGTGAGCATGGCAGGACTGGCTAGCCTGGAAGGGCTCCCTCAGGGGTTGCTGTAGGACCTGCAAGGCTGGATATGTCTTACTTGCAGTTTTCTGTGTTCATCTACATGCCTCAAACATCAGGAAAGAGTTGGGGTTAAGCAAAAGAGCAAATGAGGCTTCAGACACACCTCACATTTGCATTTGGAGCTACCAAAATTCCTTTGGTTGTGCACTATTTGCTGTCAATACGGTGCAGCAGGGAGCTACAGAGTTTACCCTGGATTTAGAGCCAGAGGTGTTAGGAGTTGCTTGTCACTCCATTAGCACTAGCATCTGCCTCACATACTCTTTGTGACCAGGCTCTGTAGCTACACATCCTGTCACTAGTTGGAAGACCTGTTGCAAAATGCCAGCTCAACTCACTTTTGGAGGTGCTGCTTGGAGTAAAACCCAGCCATGGATAGCAGTTTAGAGTAAAAGAGGGAATCATGATTTTTCAGGGGTTTAATGTGGAAATTGAGAAAGCACTTCAGAAAACTGGGAATTCAGCATCTCTGTGTCCAGCAAACAAGCCTGTCTGTGACACAACCCTGTTCATGAACTTGGGTGGCCCCCAGTTTGCTGTTACTGATGTAGTGCTGGTGTGAGGGGCTGTGTGGAAAAGCTGAGAGGTACCAGTTATTAAAAACAGGGCTGTCAGAAAAGTGCTCAGGGGGCCTGTCTGGCTTACATAGCACAACTATTGCGCCCCAGCTCCCGTAGGTGCTAATTCTCTCAGCAAACTTACAAAAATAAAACCCTGAAAAGGCTCATCCATGCTGAGAACAGCAACTTCATTCAGTGGAAGAAGGAAGCTTAGCTTAAGGAACTGAATGCTTAACACTGCAAGCATTGCTGTCTTCCTCGGCTAGTCCAGAAAGCCCCTCAGCCAGTGCCTGTGGTGTGAGGTGAACGCAGCAGTGCTGAAATAAGTACGTTACAAATACTCGTCCCAGCTCTGTACAGGACACGTGTCCAACTTGACCATTTGCTCTTGGAGTGGATAACAAAGGCCCATAGCTCTCTGTCCCAGCAGGATGTGTCTTCACATGCAGTAATGGAGGAGTAAAATCTGATGCAGAAGATGGTCTGGTTTACAGATGCTGTGGGCACATGCTCTGGCACACCTTCATGTAAGGTGCTAGAGCCTCATCCCTCCTTCAGACACCTCTCAGGGTCCATTCTTGCCTGGTATTTTGGGGAAGGGCTCAAGTAAAGACATTTTTGAGGATTTGGGGAGCTGTGACAACGAGGTGTAGGTCATGAAGCTGCTGTTCCTGGGGGAACCTGGCAGATGGCAACTCCCTGTTACCTGCTTTGGTTGTGCTGCCTGTGCCACAGGGCTCAGGGCTGTGCCAAGGCACCATCCGCAGGGCTCCCCACGAGAGGGCAGCATGTGGCCCTAAGAGAGGAGAGAAAAGCTGTTAAAACCCCTGCTGACAAACAGCAGTAGATTTTGAGTTAGGTCTTCTGTAGCAGGAGGCCTGAAACAGTCTGCTGAAACTTGGGGGCTTCGTTAACACCATGGCTCATGGTGTGCTTCTGTCTCCCTGCGAAGCTCTGTGAATGTACTGAGGAAAAGCATCTTGCTGTCTTGGGTTGACTTCAGCAGCTTTAGTGAAATCTGAAGGAGTATTTCCCAGTCCACTGGCAATTCTCTACAGGACATGTGTGCCAAGGAGTGAAATGTTCCTCTGGGTAGCTGTAGCAGGTGCTCCAGGCAGTTTTTCTGAGGGCATTGGCACTGTGGGCCAAAATACACAATCCAGATTTTCTTTCTTAAGCAGCTCTTGGTCCCAACCACTGCCTCTGATCAATCTTTTTAGAGAAGAGCGAGTGATTTTGTAAACGACCTTATTTTGTAAATGACCATTATTCTATTTTTTTACAAAATGGAAATACGAAAGACACATGATGTTGGGCCAGATATTGCTACCTCTTCAGATTGCAGTGGGAGGACACCCTCTTCTGAACTGAATTCTGACCATCGGTCAATGCCATTCCCCCCGGCTTTTCCAAATTACTAGTGAGGAAATGTGCAGGTTGGTGATTTCCAGGCAGAATAAACCTCAAAGGAAGCTGGAGGAAACAGGCTGTGAACGGGCAACTTCAGTTGCTGTTATTTAGTTCTGAGAACAGTGACTGATTCTGGCACTCTGCCTGACCCCATCCCTCTCGTGTCTCAGTTCTTACAGATGTCAATAATGGACTCTGAACATTTGTCTTTAGAAATAAAATTACGTGTATAATCAGCTACTGATTTCCTCCATTGTTTCAGGAGAGCTTACTCAGCTTGATCACAGCTTGACTCCTACTAGTGACTGGACAGATGATCTTGCAGTAGATTATACCCAAGGCAGGGCAGAAACACCTCAAGGCACAGGTAATCAATAGCACCGAGTGTTTCATCGTTCCTACCAGCAGTGCACATGCTCCCAACTCTCCTGGGACAGCTGGCTTCCTTTTTAGACATAGTGTGAGCTAAAGTATCTTTCAGTTGACTGGACTTGAAGGTGGAGATATTTAACCAAACCACAACATGGCAAACACAACCTCTGTGTTAAGAGAGTTACATTGAAGTACTGTTGACGATTCTGTGCACTGGCAAATATTAGCACTGAGTATCCAGTAACATGTCTCACTAAATCTTACCCGTTATGAGTTGCTGCAGTTTTGCATGTGCCATGTGGAGGGGGATACAATGGTAGCTCACTTACATTTGCACCACTTGAGAGTGTTGGAGTCTTGGCTTCATAAAATAAACATAGGAGCTCCACAGAGGTGAGAGATCCTGTGTTTGACTATGGTGACCTCCTCTCTAATGTTGATGTAAATCATATTTTTATCTTAAATGGATACTGTGAAATATCTTAGGCTCAGATTTTGATTTATCTTAAAGGTCCTAAATAAAGATATTTAGATAGATTCAACAAACTCGGGATTTGAATGCTTTAAGTTCCAATTTTTTTTTTTTTTTTTTAAACTTAATCCTGAGTTCATTGAATATTGGTCTGTTGAGAAACCAGAGCAATTCCAAACTTGATAAAGAACCTGTACAAAATAACCAATGACCTCTTCCTCTCCTCTGAAAGAGGGGTGCAGAGCTCTCTTAGCCCTGAGCTCCATAAGAAGGTGGAAATAGTTGTCAAATGAAAACCCTCTATGAATACTCCTTTAACTGGTAGAAGCAGAAGAAGTTCACAGTGAGTCTTTTAAGAAGTATAGTAAGAATGTTGTTCCGTGGTGAATCCCACATTGGCATGAGTTGAAGTAAGCACCTGTTCTTAGGGCTTTTGCAAAAGAGCTGGGAAATTCCAATTCTGTTCAACTTGCTTACTTCATCACTAGAGATACTCTGTTATATTTGTCACCATCGCCTGGTAAACTGGGTATGCTATACAGGAACCTTTCAAAAGGCAATACTGTTTCAGAGCTGACCTGTACTACTCCTGTTCCAGAAACAAAGTGATCTTTTTTTTGCTTGGTTTTAAATTATGTTCTGAGATTTGCGTTCTCCAGGAGGTAAATGTCAGAGTTTGCCTGAGGAATTCCCACTCCCTCTCCACGAGTACTGCTATTCAGGAATCATACCACTCCAAAGTGTCTGGAATGAGAAATGCCTTTGCAGTGGATTTATACTTGGACAGAGGAAAGTTCTCTAGCTAGAAAGCGAGCTTTTAATTGGTTTGCATAACTCCTTTCAGGACTAAGAGTTCCCCCCTGTGGCAAGGAGCTTTCAAACACCTGTGCTTCACTGTGCCTGGACACTTCAGTGCCAGCTCTAAACTTGTCACCCAGAGCTAAGAGATTTAAAAGATCCTTTCTACTGTATAAGCTGCCATATTTTTCTTACTTTGTTCCTGATTGGGCTTTCTTTGTTTACTGTCATCCCCAGTTCAAGTTTCAGCAATGACTTCAGTCATTGTCATTGCGTGGTGACGGCAGAGTGCTGAGCCTGTGGCTTCACACACTCCCATAGTGCAACATCTTTTACCCTGGAGCCAGGGTGCATTTCACGCTGATGAAGACACAGGGTTATGGGGAAGATAACCTTGGACATAACAATCTTGGCTAACAGGCACCTTTTTAGATCCCAGTGGAAAATGATGTGATATGGTCTTCTCCTGGCCCACTGTGGGCACCTGCCCATGGTGCCAGTTGTTTCTGAGAATAATTTATTAGTCTGAAAAGAAAGTACAAGGGAGAAAATGACAGCCTGTTGTTCCATGTTTGCAGCAAGCAATAGGGTAAATACTTAAAACTTCTTGCTGTCAAATTAGGATCAGGTTAGAACTACTTCCATGACTGTAGCTAGGTGTGGATGTCATCCTGGGCATCACGTACCCCCACTAACGTTCAGGGTGTTGACTCAAGGAAGAATTTGGCCAGCTGCCTTATGATTAATTAGCCACACAGATCTAAAAGCAAACACAGATCTCCTAAATTTCCCAGGGTAATGTATGCATTGAGCACTGAAAAGTTTTCACTTCACTACCGTTGTTCTTACAAATATCCTATGTGATTTTTGTGTCCATACTGATATTTTGTTTACTAAGGACTGACTTTTCACTGTGCTAGGAAGGAGTTATGCCCAGAGAGCCATCTGCTTATAATCCCCGTTCAGCAAAGCATTTAAGCAGGTAATTAAGTGCGTTGGTGGATAGAAATGAATTGTTGTATTAGAGTATTTATACCAAGAATGGACTCCTTCATGTCCACAAAACACTGAAAGATTGCTGGCTGCTAGCATAACTTGGGCTTTGTAATGGGTGCTGTGCAGAGTCTTTGTCCCTTAGGCTGAAGAAAGTGAGAAAATTGCTGAGGAGGCAAGGAAAATATGTGGGGGGTGAAAAAAATGGCATAGCTCTGTTGGAGCAAATTCGGTGCAAGAGTGTCTTAAGATACTTTGGTTTTTAAGTTTCATTAGTCCAATGGCTAATGACAGTGAAAGCATCTCGCAGTTTCCTTGGTGTGGGGAGTCCAGAACCCCTTTGTCAGGGACTATTTCAAGAAGTCAACAGGAGTAGACTCAGCAAAATGATGCAGCAGCCTTGTGGCGAGGTTGCTGTTCAGCCCAGCACGCCCCTTAGGTGCCGTCTAAACTCTGGTTTTTACAGTTTGTTGTCAAGCTCTACTGTGTCCAGGTGCCCTGAGCTGGGTCTGTGAAGCGACTCTGAACTGAGGGTCTCTATTACACGTCTTCTACTGACTCTAGGATGGACCAGGGCATCCCAACCATGTCGCTTGATTGTAAATGTGATCTTTTTCATTGCAGAACCCAGCTGCAAGACTTTGTTTCCTGGGTCTCCCTGCCCTCTCCTACCCCTCAGAGCCAGCCCTGTGCCTTTCGGGGAGTAACAACAGGCTCCCTGTTATTTCTTAGCAGTTCCTGCTGGACTGATAAAGGACCCGATGTGAGGAAGAGCAGCGCCCTCTTCCTCCTGCCTCTCTGAGCTCAGAAACGTCGAGCAGCAGCAGCATTCCTGCATGCCCGGTTCTGCTGCCCCTTGGTCTCTGGGTGTCAGGCTTCTGGGAAGTTAAAAAAGGAGTGAGAAAATTATGTTTGTGTAGTGTGAAATGACTCGCGCTGGTTTAGCCTTAACAAGATCCCTCCTATATCTTTAATGACCTGAATGTAAAATTTACGGTGTGGAATGCCCCAGCAGCAGAGGAAGCCTTCAGCACACAAGCTGCCTTTTGCAGGACAGGAGGAGAAGTGAAATCCCCTGAGGTCTGGGAACTCTGAATGATGTAGTTATGGTTGGCACTTTGGATATATGTGTAGCTTGCTTCAAAACAAATATTTGCAGTTCAACTCTAGCATACATGTGAGAGGATGAGAACTAGTATGTATTAATGTTTCTTACAATTAATCATTTTGAAAATCTTATACTGGAATAATCTTATTATTGCACAAAATAAGCAGAGGTTACTGTGGATACATACCCAGGAGAAACATCACCTGCACTCTACATACAGCATTTCCTGCCCACCTGCCCAGGTGGAGTTCCTGAAAAAAGCCATGCAAGGGACGTTTTGGGAGAGAAAGAGGTACAAGTTTGTTGTTTTGCTTAAGAGGAAAGTTCCCTGGTGTCTTCAGCTCCATGGAAGGCTCTGAAAGGCCCAGGGCCCCTGTCTGTGCTTGTGTGTGCAGCTGGTTTCATAGCAGCAATGCCTTCTGAGCTGCACTTGGATTTTGTCTTGGAGGAAAACAGCTAGTGAGTGATGCTGGGGGCATGATCGGCCCCATTTCCCCCTACCTGTGAGCAGGAGTGGTGCGACTCGGTGCACAGCAGCCACTGTTATCTCTGCTAAGAGCTGTGGTCATTCCTGCTGGTTCTATGATGTGGAGGTCAGGGAAGGCCATGCTTTCTGTCCCTGACACCAGCCCCTATATGTATTGTCCTCTTATCCTTTCCCCAGTGCTTGCCAGCTTCTCCCTTTCCCCTTGGCACCCTGTCCCAAATCCCCCACCTGCCCCTTTGCCGGTACATGGAACCCACAGCTGCCTCCCTGGCTCACATGGGACCTGGAAGGGGCCCAGCCTGGTTTCCCAGTGCAGCACAGTTACCAGCACAGCTTTGCAAGCTCCAGAGGCAGAACCTGTTCTTATGCTCCATCAGCCACAAATAGCTCCTAGCCAGTAGTTGGCTGAGGTATGCACTGGAAGATGCTAGGAAGTGTACCATTTGTTTCCCTGACCAACTCTTCCTGTGCTTTTAATTTTTTTAGAAAGATGTTTCAGCCTATTTAAAACAGGAAAAATAGAGGTAAGGGAGCAAGCAAGACTTGCCATTTTAGTCGCTTGGTTTGACACATGCATTTTTTGTCTTCCTGAAACCTGTCCACCTGTTGTTTCCATATATGAAGAAAACTTAGCAGATAAATTCTGTTTGGTCTCCTCTGACAAGCTGCACAATGTCTGATTCCTCTCCTGGCATCATCAGTGCCCTGCTCCACACCTGATGTCACCAGCTCATGCATTGCACAGGGGGACAGGAGGATGGAGCTGCACCCAGGTTAAATAGAGAGCGCTGCCCTGGGAACAGGCACCTCCGTGAAGTGCTCGTGCTTGTGATGGGGCCTGGATCCCAGCCCAGGGGGCCCTTTCTCTTGGTCAGCACCAGAAACGCAGATGGTGGGTGTGGAGTTACTGTACAAAACGGGTCACATCCCGGGAATCTAAAACTGATTCTGCCTTTATATGTTGTAGGATTTCTCCAGCTCTATCGGTAGTCTTTCTCTTGCTAAAAATTACTAGGAAGCTCACTGAATCCTTCAGGATTTCTGTATCCAACCTTTTTAGAAAAACAGTTTTCTAGTCTCTGAATTATTCCAATTATTTGCCTGATTATGTTAGAGCTGACCCTTACATATCCTGCACTGATGGACAGAATAACTTTTTTCCACGTCAGTTACTGTGGTTTCTTTTTCTTGAGCTCTTCAGTCTTCCCTCTGGAAACTCTTTCTCTAAAGTATTCACTTTGTCCTCAGGTAAATTATTCTTTCTGGGACTCTTGTCTGCTGCTGCTTCTGTTTCTGTTAAATTATACCACTATGTCCTTTCTTCTGAATTTTCTGGGGCATCTCTGCATCTCTTCAGGATATAGCAACCACTAACAAATCATTTCTTTTTAAGGAAAGCTGAGAAATCAAAGAAAAGAAAAAAATAAAAAGGACTGACCCACTTCCTGCTTTGCCTGCTGCTTGCTTCTCTTTTCATCAAGAGAAGAGATGAAATGGGGGTGTGAACAAAACTCCACTGCTCTTCATTCCTTACACTGATTAAGTTGCAACTGTGGCTGGGTACTAGGCCAGGATAAATCAGCTGCAAATCAGGGTATGAAATTGCTGGGGTTTAGCTCAGTCAGTTTACTCACGTGTAAAACAAATTGTGTTAGCAAGCAGGACCTGTGATGCTTTGTCTCTTGTGCAGGGTGGCTAAAAAGCTCCTGAATGTGGCATGTCCTCTCCCCTCCCTCCAAGGGCCCTTGTGCTGCTCTTAGGCGCTACCTTCCCCTGTCCCCAGCTGTGATGGCAAAGGGCATGTTGGAAAGGCCAGGGAGAGCAGCGTTTCCCTTTGTTTTCTGTTTGTAGAGAGTGTGGAAACTCTGGTCAAAAGTACCCCTGTCCTTGGCTTTGCTGGGCCAACAGATGCCCTGGGCATGCCCATGTGGCAGCTTTGCTGGTGGCTGCTGGGGCTATCTCCCTCGGGTCTCCATCATGTGCCACCCATCCGTGCTGGCAGCGATGGGCATCCCGGCCTCGTGGCAGAGCCAGCCTGTGCTGGAGGGCAGGGCCAGTGCCCCCGGGCTGCAGGGGTTCTCTTGATCACAGCCTTGTGAAGCCACTTTTTGACACCGGCCTTGATGTTACACTGTGCAGGGAACCGAGTGTGCTGCTCTGGAGTCAGGAAGGAGAAAGAAAGGTGGTTTTGTCCCTTGGGGCTGTTCTTCAGTGGGGGGCAATGGTCATACACAGACCTGTCTCCAGTGAATGGATGGGAATTCTTCTGAAATGTGCCCCTGTTTAGACACATCATACAGGGAGGGGAGCAATGCCCCTGGTTAACCTGTCACAAACAAATGACCAACTCAGGAGTTAACCACTGGGTTCAAAGTATCCAAACCGAGCCCCTGTTTCAGTGTGGATCCTGAGTAATTTGAGCAGATGATTTGCTGCTCCTCCCACTTTCCTCTTTCCCAGGATTGAAAATCAAGAGGGGAATTAGGGTCTTTATCTCATTTATTATTCTTGAGTACTGGGCAGTTTTTCTTCTGATCTGTTGGCAGAGAGTGCATTTGTAACATACAGCAGAAGTGAAATTGTAGGGCTCGGGCAAAATGCTTGTTTGATGAATTAAAACACAGGCTGCAGCCTTGGAGCTGTAGTGTGAGGGGGCTTTTCATGATCTACCTCCTCTTGCAGCTTTACTCCTCTTGCTGTAAGCCAGAGCTGACTGGACATTTGCTAGTATGCCAGGCAGGGTGCTACTCCCCCAAAGAGCTTTTATATTAAAAATTGTCTCCTGGTTTCAGTGGCAGTCCTTCTGCTTTCTTCTGTGCCTCCTTGCCTTTGGGAGAGTGTGGATGTAGTCATATGTCTTTATTTAAAGAGTTGGATAAGTGCCAAATAGCTCCCAAGGTGAAAAATAAGGTGCTTTTATCCTCTTGGGCATGTTTGCCTGTACTGGAACAATGGACCTGTCGTATAATGAGTCGAGTCAGCACAGGGAGAAAAAATTATATCCCCCTTCAGTCTGTCAGCCCTGTTATCCTTCTGCACACTGACACATTCACTGAGCTCAGGCTGGCTCACACGTAATGGCCTTTATGTGAGCAATGGGTATGGGTTTTATTGTATTCTGCACTCTTATCTGATTTTTTTTTTTTCTCCCCTTCTCTACCAGATCATATGAGGAGGGACTGAACATATTCAGGTCTGGCCATGGCTGCAGATGTCAGAGGTATAAGTCTGCCTGCACAGCATTGCCACTTTGGCATCGTGGCAGCAGCTGGCATCAGCCCTGCTCGGTGTTAGCACTGCTCCTCATGTGAGGAGTTGGGGCCACATGGTGCTGGTGTGGGCACGGCTGTCAGCGACCCTCCCGCAAAGGGGCTTCTGTCATCCTTCAGCGCCCTCATGTTAACTAAGCTTTATGTTTAGAATGTGCCAAGATAAAGAAATAGATGGCTCTGTGCCAAGGTGAGAGGACAGGGCTGGCTGCAGCTCTCAGCTGCTGGGGGCCAGATCCTGCCTGGCCCCTGTCCCACTCAGGGCTTCACAGCAGTCGGGGGGGGGGCGGGGAGGAAGGAAAAACTGTGGTGCTGTGGTTTAAAGCAACTCTGCCTGCTCGGTATTTTCATTGCTTTCATTTATTTTTTTTTTTTTTTTTGTCAATACATCTCAGTTGCTGCAAGGGGAATGTCTTTCCCTGGCTGCATTCAGGGGAACCCCTCTTTTTCCTCTCCTCCACATTACTTTGGGTCTCTTTCTGCAGTATTTTTCCCTGGCTTCCCCTATTCCTTTCCTGTCAGAGACAGGAGTGTTTCCCTGAAGTGGGACAAAAGCTGATGATGTCTTTGTGAGTGGAAGGTGTGATTCCAGGCTGCATTAGTGGGGGAGAGCAAAGTGGGGTCAGCACCCCATGTCCTACTGAGGGTTAGGAGTGCCCTGGAAGTCAGGCTTGATGTAAATCTTGGGCTAAGCTCTGCTTTTCTCATGCTTTATCTAGCACATCTAAGGTCCCTGTTAGTTTAACAAGAATCAAACCCATGTGGAGTGTTTCTGGATCTGTACTGTCTCTCTGAGGCAGAGCTGCATCATCTCCTGCACCTATTCCTTGCAACAAATTACTTGGAAAGGAGATTCAGGTGGGTACCTGCTGCTTCAGCTGTACTGCTGAAAGTGTGTGGGTCCTTCTGGGGGGAAAAAAAAAGGAATAAAAAAATGTTTCTTTCTGGTGAGAGATGATACATCACTTAAAAACTCTGTTATAGTGAGAGAAACCCACAAGGTCTGTAAGTCCTGTTAAGAAAATTCCCTTCCCTAATTATTAATCAGTCTTTATAGTATTAAAGTTCATTAAGTTTATTAATGTGTATTAGTTCATGTTATACACTGTAGTGTAATGAGGTAGTGGAATTTTACTGGAGACTTTGGTATTGTTCATATTTAAGTAAAACAAGTTAAAGGACAGCCCTGCCCCAGAAATAAGGACTTTGTTTCTTGGAAGCCTAGAGCTGCCCATGAAGGAGAAAGGATACCCCTGGACAACCAAGATAACACCAGCATCCTCACCCTCCAACATGTCTTTGAAACACTTCCAGCATCGTTTGGCATCAGAGATAAGGAGCTATAGCAAGACAAATTGTGCTGCACCTGAACACTGGTGGGTACAGGAACCCTGTATAAAAGCACATTTGGCGTGTCCCAGTTCGACTGAGAAGATTATGACAGTCTTTACCCTTTCTTGGGACTTGAGTAGATGCGGATGGGTGCTGCCTGCAATGCTTCAGTGATCCAGAGTGGCGTCCAGAGCCTGCCCTAACCCCCTGGCCCCAGGCAGAAGGTAGCAAACCTCAACATGGCCAGTTGCATGGTCCCAGCCCCGTGGGGCAGCGGCATCCAGGACCGCCTGGGTGCTGGGCAGCCGTCACCTGCCGTGACACTCCAGACTTCTCATCCAGGCCAGAAAAAGCCGTGCCTGCAGAGCTTGGCTGGGGGGCGCGCTGGCTCCCGGGGCTGTTTCCAGCTCTCGAAGTCTCCCAGCAGCCTCACGGGCAGAAAAGGGAGAGCCGGGGCACTGTGCTGATGCTCTGGCGCTCCCCTTTCTGCCCTTGCGGCTGCTGGGGGGCTTTGAGAGCCGTCGGATGCCTGCAGCTAATCTCGCTTTCAGGAGAGGCAGTGAGGAGGAACAGTGCTGATTTATTCCCTTAGACGGAGCCTGAGCTCACCCGCCGTTGTTTGTGCAACGTATTACGATGTGCCCAACCCCTCCGTTACTCGGCGGTGCTGGCTGGAGTACCTGCCGGTCTCCAGACGTCACCGGGCTCCGGTTATAAAGCGCAGGCGATAGAGCGTCTCCCCGGCTCCATCCCTCCGAGAGGCGCATCTTTGAGAAGCGAGCTGTACGCAGGTGGAAAGATGTTTTACTCAGGTATCCTGACAGAACCGAGTAGAAAAGAAGTGGAGATAAGGGAAGCAGCATCTCTCCGCCAGCAGAGGAGGATGAAGCAGGCGGTTCAGTTTATTCACAAGGATTCTGCAGATCTCCTCCCTCTGGATGGG
This sequence comes from Athene cunicularia, assembly GCF_003259725.1. Lineage (NCBI taxonomy): Eukaryota > Metazoa > Chordata > Aves > Strigiformes > Strigidae > Athene > Athene cunicularia. Next base: position 2,030,558 of record NW_020799102.1, read on the forward strand.
CTGAAGAAGCTGGGGACTTCAAAAGATACTGTAAGGCTTTATTGTGTTTATTTGAAGGAGACTTAAGTAGGGCAGTGTCTAATTTTTTGTTTGTGCCAGAAGTTGATTGTTTGTGGAAATTAATTTTAAAATTAAGGCTTTTGTATGTAAAAGAAAAGGAGTAGAAATACAACGCTAGTTATCACTAGGGTTGCTTTTTGCTAGTAGGTGCTGTCAGATGCCTGGCACTCAGTTCTAAAAGCTTTTGATTTTTTTTTTTTATATTTACATAAAAAAGGGATATTGTTTTCAGTAAAAAAAATCCCCTGAATCAGAACAAATCAAAATGGCTTCATATAATACATACATATATACACATATGTTTGTGCATGTATACACACAACATATAATCCTGAAAGATTCAGTAAAGTGCAGTCACTAGTACTTCAAAATATCAAACTGCCAAGATTACACTTTGATAAAGGCATATGCATATGGGGTTTTTAAAATGAAGATATATAATTCTAGGTTTCAAATATTTACATATGCAATGATCCCTGTGATCCTGTAGCTGACATACAATATTCTTCATCATGTCCAGGGGCTGGAGAGCATTTCTAAATACTAATGTGCACAAACGTTTGAGCTTTCTCTAATGGGAAACTACATTTAAATGTAACATCAAAAGTTTTAATATAAGGAGCAAAACCTGGAGAATATATACTACTGAGGAATGCTCCTTTACTTTTTTTTGCCCAATTGTTGCAAAATTCTTGCACCCTGTAACACACAGTATTTGCTTTTTTTTCAATGCTTGGTACAGGTTCATTGAAAAAGGTGAATCTTTTTCTTTTTAGTGGGGTAGTTTTGTTCTGTCAGAGCTTTCCTGCTCAGCTGGGTTAGGCTTGGCTCTGCTTGGCTCAGGTAAGTGGAATGAGTTGGCGGTTCTCTGCAATGCGCATGGAGGTGATTTTTTTTTTGACATCCCAAATGTTTTGCAGTTGTAGGGAGTGAAGCTCCTGCCCAGGGAAAGGCTCGGAAGGAGCTGTTCTGGTCAGCATTGAATGGCAGCTCTCCATCATGGAGCTACAAAGTGCCTTTCAGAGCATGTTGGTGGTGTTATTACTATTATCTGCAGAGTCTAAATAGCGTGTTGTGGCTCAGTGACCCACAGTGTGCAGGGCTGAGACCCTGATGACAGGGATTTCTGCTCTGCCCAGGCAAGAGGCAACAGGTAGCAGGAGCCAGGGGCACTGAGAACTGAAGTCCTTGTCCCTGCAGCAGCAAGGACCAGATTTGGCCCTGGTGCCAGGGCAGAGCATGGGGCCCCTTGCCATGGCTCTGGTCACAGAAACACCAGAGGTTTACTCCCTGATCCTGTGCCGGCTGAGCCACACATCACTCCTGCTATGCACCACAGCCCCTGCGAGGAGGGTCTGCATGGGGGGGGGGGCGCTCTCCAGGGATGTGCTGAAGCTCTGGGACAGTCCACAGCTTCTGATCCCCTCCAAGGACAAAAAGGAGGTTTGACATGGCAGATGTGTGCTGCCTGACCTGGCTACCCTGGCTGTGGTAGGTCTCCGGCTGGGCTGAGAACCTGGTATGGACCACCCCACTGCAAAACCATCTTGTCCCCACGCCACAGCCAGGGCTGATGGGACAGTGGGCACATGTGGCCAGGGCTCACCTTGGCCACAGCCTCCTGCCCCATAGGATGTATGGGGAGTCCCCAAAGCAACAGCACTGGCATGTGCTTAGGCCCATTCTCACAGCCACAGGGAAGATACCACGAATTTCAGAGCTGTTGCAGTGGGTCATGTTGCAGAGAAGCAACACTGCCAGCACCACCATGCTCACACAGCACGTGGCTGCGACAGCAGTGAGCATCACTTCAAGAGAACCCACCCTGTCTCCTTGGTGCTGTGGCTGCGTGGATGTCACAAAATTTGTCTCCAGAAAGAGCATGACATCGTGTGTCTCTGAGACTGGAGAAGCACCAAGAGCCTCTGAAATGTGGGACCCCACCTTGACATGGCCCCAGACCAAGAGGCCCGGGTCCAGAGGGGTTGAGCCACACAGTCAAGAGGCCCAGGGCATCAGGAGTCTTTGCCCAGGGTGTTTGCACGCCTTTCTTGTGAATAACTGTGCACCTCCTAACAAAGCAGCACATTTTCCTGTCTAGAGCTGCATGAAAGCTGTGGTGACGTGGGTGGAAGAGCTTTTGACGTGACTGGTGTTATTAATGCAGGGTTTCCCACGGGGGTTTTCCAATGGCCTCAGCAGAAGAGAGAAGGTAACAGCTCCCCAGAGATGGGGACAGGTTGTGAGGACAGACCCTGTCTGGCAGGTTGACAGCTGCCAGTGACCACTCCCATTCTGGGGAGAAATGCCCTTCCTTCGGCTGCAGTGGAGGGGGTGCTGTGCACTGTGAGGTGGCAGCAGATCATCAGGGCAGGTGTGCTGGCATCCCCCAGCTTGTGTCTTGTTACTTGGCTCCTGAGGCATCTCTCATGGTGATGCCCCATATGGGCAGGTTTGATAAATACTTGTAATTATCTATATTAAGCCTCCAATATATTTCAGTGTTGTTATTCCGGGTTGTGCCAAAACTTCTAGCTTCTCGCTCCCTTTATGTATTACACTGTGGTTATCTAGTTGTTATGACCTGGGCTGGGAGCCCAGAGAGTTGTTAAGATTCTGTGATCCCCTCAGGTTAAATTAAGATGAAGTGACACCAGACAACCAGTTAAAATGTTTTACTTGCAGTAGAAATAGCTTAAACTTGGAAAAGGGTAGTAAACACTTCAGTCTTATAAATCTAGAAGAAAGAAAAGAAAGGAAAGAGAAGAAAAAGGAGAGAAGGAGAGTCAAAGAAATCCAGATCACCACCCCTAGGTTCCAGCGTTGTCTCAGGTCTGGTAATTTTGGGTGGTGGGTGCACACACAGCAGTTTTCTCTTGCCTTTTAAGTTCACCTTATCAGCTGATTAGCGTACTAGTCCAAGAGAGGCAGGTATTCCACAAACTCATTTCTGTGAGTACACGTTGAGTCCGTGGTCATGATGTCCCCTTGCCACCTTTACTTCTCTCCTGGTTCCCACAGATTTTTGCTGACTTCGTGCTTCCTGAGCAATCATCCAGCTTCTGCTGCTGGATCCTCACCTCTTATCAGTCCTTATCAACTCTTCAGGCTTATGCAGTGGAGCCAGTGATTAGCAGACCTTGTGCTTGCTGAGAAACATTTGGTTTCACTCAGTCTGCATTTCCCCCCTTTGAGGCTTATGTAAGGAGTTTGTCAATACAACTGTAAGGGAACAGGGACGTGCATCCTTCAGTACACTCTGCGCTTCCTTGGGTGGCATTCCTTAGGGTAATCACAAAGGTCACAGCTTGTCCTTGAGGTTTTCTCAGTCGATGAGTGTTTGAGGCATTAATTCCTTCAGTTCCTTACACTAGTGCATAGCATACATTGGATGCAGCAAACGTAGGGCTGGGTATAGAGAGCAGAAATGGTTTTGATGTCTCACTATTAGCCTTATCCCCGAAGCCTAGAAAATTGGCACAAGATGGTTGTTAGCTGGGTTTTGGGCTTCCTGACACCGTCACCCCCTGCCTAATTTGGGCAGGGCGAGCTGGCTGTTGGCAGCTCCTCCTCAGGCTCTCATGCTTCGCCCTCACCCTGGAACAGTCCTGCATCACTTTACAACCTGGGAAACAAAGTTACAAATAGTGACAAACAAACAAAAAAACAAAAAAAGCCTTTCCTTCTCCCAAAATACCCTCAGAGCTTTCCCTGGGTGCCTGGGTCCTCAGCACAGCTCTGGGTGCCCCAGTGGCCCCGTCCCCTGCTCCTGTAGCTGGTGCAACATTGCAGTTAATTGCAGCGCATTTGGGTTTTTGTGTTTTCCCACTGTGAGCTCCCCAGAGTTTGTTGTGTCTTGGTTAAGATACAAACAACTTTGATGTTACATGCACTGTCAGAGACCTAGGCACTGCCTGGGCATCCAGGGGCCGCAGGAGAGCAGCGGGCATCTCTTGTCCCACCTCATCCCCCTGCGAGAGGGGCTGACAGCACATGAGCACAGGCTGCTGGTAGAAGAGGTGAATTTGGATGAAGAAGAGGATTAAGAGAGAAATTGGTTATTTCTTGGGATGAGCTCTATTGGAGTGTTAAAACTCCTTTTTTCTACTGGCTAGGTACAGAAGAGAGGGAAATTGTCCTGAGATAGGTTTGAGGAGGAGAGCTGGCATCCTCACCAACTTGCATCTCCACCTGAGTGAAACTGTTGTTGACAGGTCTTGTTATCCCCAGATCTAGAAGCCAAAATAATGGGAAACCTGCCAGAGAGATGGATACTGCAAACTGTGGCAATGCACTTGCTAATAAATTAGAGAGGAACAAAACTGGACAGAATTATTTGTGATTTTGACAGAAAGCAGTAAATATGTTCAGCAATAGCTGTTGTCTCCACTCCTTTTAGGTTTGTACTGTGACTTTTTTAGGGGATTATGTGTTTTTGCAAAGTCTCAGGGATGGAAAGGGAGATATCTTATGAAAAAAAATCCTGGTTTGTATTTATATTGTGCTGAAAGATACTAGGAAATAATATTTTTTTTGCACTTACACAATGGTTGGTATGTAACATTTTGTCTTTTACAAAACTTTTAACAGTTTCGTGCAATGCACAGGAAGACAGTACCCCACAATCTAGGTTACTTCAAACACCGATCCTGGCTGTGTGTTTGGCCCGTGCTGGAGGGAAAACATGGCTGCCTTCCCCATCACTGTCACGGGGAGATTTTCCCTCCCTCTGTCCCTCCCTGACATGGTCTGCTTACAGTTTTCCAGCAAAATGTGCATTTGCAAATGTCCCCTGGTACATTATCTGTTTACCAAGTACGCATCCATCACTTGAGTCATTGCCATGACCAACATCTCTCACTCTGTTGCACACAAGAGTCAAGGGAAATACAAGTTAAAGCAAACTAATTAACAGCCTGAGACAGGATGGTGCTGCAGGGAACCTTTTCAGCCCCCTCTTGATAGATTATTTCTGTACTGGAGCACAACGTAAGCAGCATTTGTCCCCCCAAGGGCATGATGCGCTGCAGCTTTCAGAACAGCAAGGGTCAACAAAAGACAGTCCCATCTGTGGTGGTAACTTGTGTTTGCTGTGCGATGGATTTTTTTCCTTTCAGTGATGGATCCCATATAGGATTCATAAAATCAGGGCCTGAGAAAACCCATATACATAATTGGTTAATGATCCATAGGAGAACTTGCAGTAAAAAACCCCTTAGGTTTAGATCAGGGATAGATGACAGTTAAAATAGCACTGATGAGTGTGCTGGTGACTTGTTCTTCTACAGCCTGTTCTTTCAAAGGTATTTGGCAATATGATTGAGACCAGGCAGATCAGAAGAGCACCCAGACTGTCCTGGGTGATGCCATTCCAAAATTTCTCAGTCCTAGCTGAGCAGGGCTGAGCGTGTTGATGTGACCACTGTGTGACAGACTTCTTCTGGCCAGCTGGGAACTCCACCCATCTACTTCTCCAGTCCCCTATCCCCTCATTCGGGGTTTTTTTGATGATGTGAGGAATTAATTTTCCAGATGTGTCCCTGAGTTCCAGGCAAACATAAAGGCTAAGAAGGATGTGCCATCCACTGTCAGCAAACCCTGGCTTACATTTTTGCTCAGATGAGGAGCCTTGGAGGTGATCACAGTGCTGCCTCTGCACCTACAGCTTCTGCCTCATGTAAGGCAGCCCTTGCTTCCAAAGTGATTTGCTTGTCCCTCAGTACAGGGTGCATTGCTAATGGAGCCAGTCTGCCTGCATTTAGTTAAGTAATACTGGTTTATGCTGTTCAGTCTCACTGGGAAGGTGGTGCTCACCAGAGCAGCTCTGGAGCTTTGTTCCTTTTTGTGGATGAAGGGACAGCACAGTGTCAGATCTGATTTTTCACCATCGCGGGGAGTGTGGCTGTGTTGCTGCCTTTACACAGGACGTGCTCTCTAGTGAGCTGGTCAGACACAGCTGCTGCAACTGAAAACGGTCATGAAATTTTACTTCTTTTCAAGTTGCAGGCTGTATGCAGAAGTAAGAACAGCGCAAAGTGGGGAAAAAAAAAGAGATTACGTGTCCCAGTGACCACTGGTGTTGGCTGCATCCACCTGATCTCATCAGTCAGGTCCAGTTAAACCGTCTGTGTTACGCCTCCAGCAGGATCTGAAGCACTAACATGGTTGTAGTTATTTTAGGATGGTGCCAAGTTGCATTAGCCTTTTGTAAGTGCTGTTATTTAACATGCTGCAGAGTATTTTAAAGATGAGACACTGCACACGAGGGTGAACGCTGGCCAACTTGGAGAACCACAGCCCAAGGTTTTCAATGTTATCCTGAGCCCATTGAAATTCCCTTGGGATGAGGAGATTTTCTCATTTAGATGACTCTGCAGACACACAGGCATACTTAATATGAATGCAAAATTTCAGGAATTAAGCCAGTAAGAAGGTCTCACTGTGGACAAATTGAAATCAGGAGAAAAGGGCAGTAAAGGGGGCTGGGGGGAGGGAGATTATCCAGGCAGAGAAATGAACAGATAATCAAGCAGAGTAATTTCACCTCCAGCAGAGTATGTGCAGCCATCCATGATGAACATTAAACATAAAAAGGCTTTTGGGAAAGCAGTTGGAGGAGATTTTGAGAGGCAACATGCTTCTCACAGAGCAAATAAAAATGAAAGAGAAAGTGAGAAGCTGCTGTATGAAGTGTTGGGTGTTCCCAGGAGAATACCTACCTATCTACCTCGCACTGTCTTCCGCTCCTTCCCTTTCCCTCCTGTGGCATGGCACCCAGTATTGGTCCCATTTTCTTACCCTTAGCTGCTAAATACAAATGTGGAGGGAAGAGAGATGCAGGGCCATTTCAGACCAAATTCTGATCTAAAGGCCAGACCAGGTCTGACAACAGACACCATCTGTAGCTCTCTTCTTGCAGTTGTGCCTTTTTCACTCACACCTGTAAGAACCAATGCACAGGCACCCAAATCAGCTTCTTAAATTGTGGGTCGACTCACGCAAAGAGCATCGCCACAAGTGGAGGAAAGACACCCATATTTCCTATGCCGGCAGTGCCAGTGCTCAGTGAAAGCATCTGTGTTCATTCAGTAAGTCCATACCTTTTTCATACTTAGGAGGTGCATGTATTTGGAAAGATAATTTGTTACCTCTTCTCACATCACTGCAGAATTATTGATATCCTTATCAACAAATTAAGGCAATTATGACTGAAACACCAGCTTGGAAAAGCCTGACTTGATATGATTCCCATGTGAAATCAAATCTTAAAGTTGGAAAAAGAAAGGCATTGCTCTAAATTCCAGCTAATATTTTGAAAGGATTATTCCCTTACCAATGCAAAGTATTTATTTTTAGTCAAAGCCAGGTAAGCTAGAGCTGGCAGGAGCAAACAGGTATAGGCCAGGAAGAGCACATGTAGTCTGGGAATCGGAGAGAGCAAGACTTTAGGGCATCCCTCCTGTGAGGGCAGCGCTGGCCCGCAGGCATCACAAGCAGGCTGGTAATGCAGGTCACTTCATGGCTTTCCTCTGATTTCACCCTGATCTTCTGTGTGTGTTTTTTCTTAAAGCAACCGCATAATATTCTGCAGAAGCGCCTGATGGAAACAAATTTATCAAAATTACGAAGCAGCCGAGGCAGCTGGACCCCGAAGAGTGATATCTCGGTGCAGACCAACAAGCTGAATCAAACCAAACTGGGCAGCTCAAGCAAAACAGAGGATGAGGAGCTCATTGTGGTGAGCTGCCAGGTAACAGTCCTTCCCTAGCCTTCTGAGTTTTTCTCCCCCAGATTTTATTTCTGACAGCATCAAGCTGTGCTCTTGTTCTCCATGTTTCCCGATTAGGGTTGCACTCCACCAGGGCTGCTCTCCCTCTGCAGCTCAGAGTGTCGCAGACAACACTGCTCTGGTGGATGTCTTCCCTTGGACATCAGGGTGGAGGGGGCAGCCAGGCTGGGGCAGCATGCTGAAATGCAGAGGAGTAATTATGCATGGTGAAACCCTGTGCTCACATTCTATATGTTTTCCTCAAGTGTTATTTCTTTTATTTCCCCAAGAGTGATTTCACGTTTCTCCTCCTTGCCCCCACACCCTTTTGTATTTCCCGCTCTCCACGATATCCCCTCCTGCCTGGGGCTGCCCCTTCTGCTCTCTGCAGGGGCAAATGCTGCCAGAAAGGGCTCAGGACCCAACACTGTGTCATTTAGTAGCACCATCTTATTCAAAAAGCAGCTCAAGAGCCAACTCTTGGGTGCCTGGTGTGGACGAGGTGATCCCCTGCGGGCACTGAGTGTGCGGTGGAGCGGGGATGGGCTGGTGTGAGGAGATGTTGGCATTTCGTTGGGAAGCAGCGGGTGCGGAGGGGACACCCTGCACTCAGCCTGCACCCCACATGTTGTCTCCCGTCTCTGCTTGCTCTTGCAGTGTGCAGGGAAGGAGCTGAAGGCTGTGGTGGACACCGGCTCACAGCACAACCTCATGTCATCTGCTTGCCTGGACAGGCTAGGGTAAATATCCAGCTGGATTTCTGTTCTGTGGGAACTCGGGGCACCTGCCAGCACAGGCAGTGCTCCCGGGGCTGGGGCTTCGCTCACGCCAGCAATGGCCATTCTGGAAGGGAGTGCTTTGTGCTGTGCCTGGGCAAGCCCCCGAGCCTCCTGCTACAACCAAATCCTGCCTTATTCTTCAATGTCCTTGCAGGCTGCTGAAATAGAAAGCCACTTGTACCAACATACTCACCTCTGAATAAATCCCTTCAGAGGGTTGGATGCATTTGGATTTTTTCAGTGCCTTCTTGTGTCCCCAGTGCAGGCGTGGGGCTGGGTCATCCCAGCTCAGCCCTGCAGGTCCCTGCGGCGAAGCAGGGATCCGGTGGCTGCAGCACTGCTGGCCCTGGCCCCGGGTGTAAAGCAGCTGTGCAGCTATGTACATGCATGTGCTCGAAATTTGGTGTCTGCTGCTACTCCCAGTAACAAATTTCTCCCAGTTGAATGGAAAGGAAATGCATTTACATAGTGTTAGAATGCTGACTGCCAGCTGTTTGCAGCAAAACTCCTGCTGATCTCCAAGGAGTGGGATCAGGCATCAGCTCACAGGGTATCAAGGAGATTTTGGCACTTTATTCCCATGGAGTCATTGCTTTTTATCACCGCCTTGCAGTGATTATGCAAAAACCAATTGCAGTTGCTCCCTGAGCACTACTGCACAGCCCTGAATGAATGGTGCCTGTTTTCCATCCAGACAGTAATTACTTCTTTGCACAACAGTGTTTAGTGGCTGGAAGGTGTCTGTGCTTACTACAGTCTTGTCACAGGCTGTGGAGCTGCTCAACCTAATTTATGGATGATAACAATGCATTTGGGGGGCTCTCATCTGGCAAGATGCTGTATTGGCTGCTCAACATGTCTGAGTTGCACAATGATGCTCTGTGACAGTTCGTCTGCTCTCTGTGTAACTCATGGTAGTGGAGTCACCGTCCCTGGATGTGTTTAAGGGTCGTTTGGAGTAGATGTGGAGGATATGGTGTAGGGGAGAGCTTTGTAGAGTAGGGCTGATGGTTGGACTCTGTGATCCCAAGGGTCCTTTCCGACCTGGATGATTCTGTGATTCCTGCGTGCCCTGTGTAGTTTTTGCAGCACTGGCCAGCTTTTGCAGTCCCCGCCCTTCAAAGAGAGCTTAAGAAATAGGTTACATCCAGTTTCTGCTCTCAGGTTATGGGGATTCCCTCCTGATTTGAGCGAGACCCTCCCCAGTGTTACTCATCAGCCACCTGGTTCCTGGTTCCTGCCAGGTGGGACCCCACAGACACCGGTGGGTGTGCGAGACCCACACTGCGTGTGCAGGCAGACAGCGTGGCCGGAGCGATGCCCCATCCCGCCTGCGCTGCTGGCCAGGCAGGTAGCAGGCAGGGCTGCCTTGCAGGCAGCTTCCTAAAGCTCCTTTGCTGTTTGTATTTGCAGGGACAGAAGCTAAAACCAGATTAACAAAACGGGTTAAAACCAGAGCTTTGACGCCTGGCTCGCTCTGCCGTCGCTGTGGTAGGTCCCGTGCGACAACAGGCACGGCTCCAGGACATTTTACTTCAAAGCTGTCCAGCACATGTGGCAACGATAAAACACGAGTTTTGTTTAAATCCAGCCCTAGAACACAGCAGGGAAGAGGTGTGCGAGGCGATTTTGCCCTTGTTCCGACCAGAGCAGGAGGGGCCCTGCAGTGAGCTGTGCTGGGTGCTGCTGCCCGCAGTGGAGGCTCGGCAGCTCTGGGGATGGGCCCTGCTGCTGAGTCTCTGGGGACTCAGTATCTAAAAGCAATGTGTGTGTGCCTGAGGCACAGGCCCAATTCCTCCCTTTTTTTTAAAAAATCTTTTTTGCATCTTGTCATGGAGCCATTCAAGCTCTTTCCTTCGCCTCTGAGGAGAGCAGTGGGGTTTGCTTGCAGGTTGCTGCAGCATAAGAAATCCTCTGCGGAGGTGTAGGTGCAGCTTTACCTGAGTAGCTCTGGTCACTGCACCTTAGACTTGCAAACCCAGCTCCAAGATGTGTCACTGCATCATGGTCAGTGGTTCTCCTCACCTCGCTGCAGTTTCCTGGCTGGCTTTCAGCCATGTGTTGCCCACACGCTATCCATCCATCCTTGGGTCAGTCTCAGCTGTGATGAAGCATTTCCCTGAAGGTGGCTTTACCTTGTCACTGCCCCTGCAGCCTCTGCAGCCCTGCTCAGGCCTGGGAAAACCATCTGGGTCAGTGAGTGCCAGACCAAGGAGCCCCCTCTAGCTGTATCTTGGCTCTGTTCAGTCCTGGCTCCAGCACTGTGGCTTGTGCCCTGTGGTGGGGATAAATGGGGGGAAACAAAGGCCACATGTCTTCCCTTGAGTTGATAGAGAAGCTGTTGGAATTTTCTGCACCCAAAAAAGCTACTCCAACCTGTCTCAGGTTGGTAAAGCCAGCTCAGGGCCAAGGAGCTCATAAACTTTTCTTGATATGTTTCCCCTGCTTTTTAAGGCCAGTCCCTAAGGGAAGTGGCAGAAGGGATCCAACTCCTCTGCTACCTCTCCTGGTCCTTGTACCTGCACTAATGGCATGGGCAATCCCCACCTCAGTCCTGGGGCCTCTGTCTCTCTGGGGGGCTGGTTGGCCACCAGGATGGATGGACAGACATACACTGCTGCAGTGCAGAGGTACCTCAAATAGCTGAAAAACAGTACAGGTTTTATCCAAGCGAGAGATCACTGCCTTGAACTGCTTTTCCATTAGATTCTCATTCAGTTTGAAAGGGAAACTGAAGCTAAATAATTAATCAGTGTTGTCAGACTCATTCATGGGGCATAGACAGAAGAAACAACTGTACCTAAGATATCCCTGACACCCTTTTATCCTTTTCTCAGGCTGAATGTGATTGATCTGTCCCCATTTCTTCTGAATAAACCCAGCAGCAGCAGTACCTGCTAACAAGGAAGGATTGGGAGCACTGCCCCAGCTGTGAGCCATGGGGAAATGGTGGCTCCACTGGTGGGAGCTGGAGTGGAGTATCCCTTCCTTACACCCATGCTGCATTAGAGGCAATTTTAGATCAGCAGCTTCCCCAAGTCTTGAGGAAATGCAGGAAAAAAGAATCCTCAGGCAAAAAGCGAAATCCAGTAAGGAGCTCTCCTTGGGGCAAGGGCTGACATGGCCCCAGGGCTGTGTTGTGTGTCATGCTATGGTCTGATGTGGCTGTATGTAGAGCATCACAGAAAACCTGCCAGGAAAGCAGCTTTCCAATAACAGCATGGTAATGGGGGCAAGCTAAGAGCACTTCAGGTGTAAGTACCCTCCAAACACCATTTGCTCCTTGCTGGAGCAGCCAAACCATGGCCGTTTCATGTCAGAAGTGTTTTCAATGCGCAGGTTAAAGGAGCATCTCAAAGAACTCCCTGGTGACGACAAGATGGTTTCATTGCCGTACAAGGTGAGGGCAATCGGCCAAATTGAGTGCCTCGCCCTCATGGTGGGAGCAGTCCCTGTGGAGTGCGCAGCCCTCGTCGTGGGTGAGTGTGTGTGTGCTGCTCCGGTCCCCTGGGCACGGGCTGGGGCTCTACCCCCTCTTACCTCAAGGGGAAAAAAAGGAGCTTCAGAAACACGTTACAATTAAAATAGAAATACTGCTTTTCTGCAGCAAGAGTCCCTGCTTGGCCCTTGAGATGGAGGGAGGAGGGGGGATGTGTTCAGCAGGGCTGTGCTGGTGGCACCAGGCTCGGCTCTGCCGTGCTGATGGAGTGACACCGTGTCTCCCCGGAGGTGTATCCGCCTGGAGTAACTCAGTCCCTTTATAAACAGGGTTTTATTTAGCAGGGCAGCCATGAAGGAAGGATGAAGTCCTTGGAAAAAAGCACAGGAGAACATTTTGCATGTACAAATCTGAATGTTTCTATTTTTCAGAAGATAACGAGAAACCCTTCTCCTTTGGGCTGCAGACACTGAAATCTCTGAAGGTAGGAGTTTTCCAGCAGGGCTCTTACCCATGCTGGGGGACCTGGGACCACTGTGAACTGCAGTTTTCCCTCTTACCTAAAGGCATTTATTCTCCACAGTGTGTCATAAATATGGAGAAGCACCATCTCGTCCTGGGGAAGACGGACAGGGAAGAAATCCCGTTTGTGGGCAGTGGCAGCCCTGCGGTGGGAGAGCAGTAAGTTGGTCGGGGGGGTGAGCTGAGTGTGCACCGCTGAGCCCAATGGAACGGCCACGCAGGGAGCCCCAGACCCTCACTGCAAGCGAGTGAGAGCTCGGCAGCACCGGCAGAAATTGTTTTCATCAGCTCATTGGGTTTTGAAACAGAATCCCTGGCTTTTTTCAGCAGCCTTTTTTTAGCTTTTGCTGGGTTTTTTCCAGTAAACATTGTACAGCAAAGGGGTGTCTGAAAAGACAAGCACAGGGAAACACTTTAGGAAATGTACTTTTTGGAGGTCACTAGGAAGACTCCTTGAGCACTGCTTTGAGAGTGTTTCCAAACAAACCTTTTTCTGGAAAATATTTATGAAGCAAGGCAAATAAACCCACATGAATGCTTTGCAAAGTGCAGGAGAGAGATCCTGCCTGGAGATAACAGTGTTTTGCCACTTCTCCCTGCATTGCACTGCCTGTCTTCCTGCCAGTTGCTCCCGATGTCCCGGACTTATCTCCCTATAGAAAGAGAATGATCTGTGCTGTCCACTCTGGTACCTCCTAAACACATGTGGCTTGTGAGGGCTGGCTCTGCAGGCAGCAGGCAGGGCATTCCAATCCCCCTCCCTCCAGGCACCGCACAGGGCTCCTCCGCACTGGGCGCTGTGAAAAAGAGACGTACCAGTGGCTCCTGCCTCTGACTCCTGAAACTGGCAGGCGCTGGGTGTCTGAGAGGGGGGGTTGCGCTTATGTGCTTCACAGGCAGCGCTTGTGGTTGCTCAGCAATGAGCGCTGTGGACACAGCCATCTAGAAAACGTTTGCTCGCTGCATAAGACAGAGTCTTTGGCGAATGATGTAGGGCAGCACCTTCTTCAGCTGCCTGTCATGACCAGCCACAGTCATTTTGGACGTCCTGCAGGCCCTGTGCAGCTGGAGCCTCCTGTGCTGGGCACTGCCAAGCTCGAGGAGCCTGGGCGGGAGCAGGGAAGGAGCAGACCTTCCTCAGCTAGTTGTATTTATGCTCCTTGGGGAGTACACGAGGGATGTACACACTAGTGCGGGGAGTCAGGACGGGAGTGCATGTGCACTGGCTGTGGGCTCAGGTCACGCACTGGCCAAGCCCAGGACAGCCATTAGCCACGGGTGCTGGCAGTGCGGGAGCCCAGAGAGTGCCAGGATGTTTTCTGTGTCTCCTTTGACAAAGGGATGCGAGAGGCATAGTGTAGTTCTGCTACCACTGCAGTGATAAATTATTTCTTGGTAATGCATTCAAGGCCAAATTTTGCTCTTTTTTTTTTTTTTTTTTTTTTTTTTAATTTTTTTTTTAAATGAAAAACGCCTATTTTATTGAATGTGTTTTCCTTCCTGTTTCAGCAGTTTGGAGGCATAAAGAGGAATTGAAACACCATCCTCACACAAGAGCTTGACATCAAAGAAATCTTGTGCAGCTGTTCCAGATGAAACAGCAGCGTGCTGCTTTGAAAACATTTATACTAGGCTACAGCTTGAGTAGAGCTACATGAAATCCTGTTCAGTAGCCGATAATTTAGAGATATTGTCATGTTTATCTATGGTTTTTGAGAAACAAACGTGTGCTTATTTTCTGGACTTTTCTATATAGTGTCCTCTTTATTACAAACAGTTGGGAAAACCTTATGAAGTTCTGATGAGCAAAATACTTTTTATAGTGGCCTCGTATGAGTAATTGTATTTAGCTGTGATTAGAGGCTATCAGAATGAAATTTTTATTAATGATTTTTCCAGGGGCTAAGTATTTATATTCACTTAATTGATATTGCCACATTCAAATGGCCATTACCAGGAAGTTACTCAGAGTAAAGTAACAACGCTAATACCACCTAGGAATTACAGCTCATCCTGTTAGCATAGTATTGTTGCCATGTAATTAGGGATGCAACTGCTGGCTTGATGACAAAGAGCAGTTTACAGAATTATTAGTGGGTTATAGGCTTCTCCGCAATGGCATGGCAGAAGCACAGAAACAGGGTTTGGGAGGGCTCCCGGGGTGATCTCCTGCAGCCCCCAGCTCGCTGTGGGGTTGGTGCCAGCACAGGGGCAGCCCATCGCGGTGCTGCCTCACTGGGGCTTGAAACCCCCTGAGGAGGGATCCTCCAGGCAGGTCTCAGCTGCCTGCCTAGTGGGACTAGTCAAGAAAATTAATTATCATATTGAGCCAAAAAGCAACAAACAAGCACAAAAGTATGTTGTCTGGAAAGCAGCATATCAGGAACCAAATGGCCCCAGCACGGCCTTGGTTCACCCCTGCTGCCAGGACTGGTGCCTCCGCCCAGCACCCAGCCTGAGGCACCAGCAGCACCCGGGCTATGTGCTGGTGAGGCTCATCCACCCCAGTTGGACTTCAGTGTTGCTGCCAGAAATGCCATATTTTTTGTATCTATTTACAAATTGCCTGGGATCTTAAGTACTGCACTAACCCTGATCACCCTCAGGGCAGGTGGGAGTTTTCACCAGGACAAACATTTCCCTCGGTGTTCCTGTCCTGTAGCAGCAGGGTTGCTACTTCATATACTGCTCGCTCCAGACCAGAGCAAATGTACGGTATTGCCTGGGGGAGTCTGGCCTCATACAAAAGCAGCTTTCTGGATTTTTTTTTAAAGCTAATGGGAATTAATTACTGTCATCTCCTGAAGAGGCATCTTTAAAATTCAGAATAATATCCTTGTGATGTTGTGCATCTGCTGAGGAGCAGTCTCTCTGCAGGCAGAGCCGCAGAGGCCAGCTGTGGGCCGCGGGAGCGCGGCTCCGGCAGCTCTTCCTCAGCGAAAGCCCTTTGGCCCAGGCAGGTCGGGCTGTGGGGCGGCTCGGCTGGGCTGCGGGCTCTCCTGTGGGACCCGAGCGGCTGCTCAGGTGTCGAAGCCTCCCCGCAGACATTCACACGCCGCTGGCCCAGGCATCCTGTGGTGTGTAGCGCCAGCCACAAGCACCAACACTGTCACTGGCTTTTCCACTTAGGACATGTCTTGACAGTCCTGGATGAGGACCAGTAACTTTGTCACCTTGTGGCCATCGGCTCAGGTCCAGAGCCTGGCCCACAAGCCCGGCTCCTGCTACCTTTATCCACCCTGTGCCCAGTAATGCCATCTCATGCCTGCCATGGCATCTAAGCTGGAACATTATCTCCCACCGTGGGTTTGAACCTCTTTTCAATATTGGGTATGACTAGCAAATCTGAACTCTCTGTATTTTGAGCTATTTTATATTTTGGTGATAAGTTTCAGTGCTTTCTCTACATACAGTATTTTATATAATGCAGCTAAATATATATATATATTTACAGGGTTACCCAGGGCAGTCCCACCAATGTGTTGTAGAAATATTTCACTAAATATGAAATATATTTGATTATTTTATATGCTATGAGTTCAGTATTTTGGTACTTCTTTCTTTCTGTGCTTATTACTGTGCTAAATGTCAAATTAAATCTAAATAAAGTTACACTGTTATTGCTGTTTATTTGCTTGTACCCTGGATATTCTGGTTATTTGTTTTCAGTACATTTCTCTGTTGAGAACAGGAGTTTACTCCTTACCCTGGTGGGGCTCCATAGTGCTTTTGTGCTTCTGTTGGGAACTGCTATCAGACTGTACAGAGCATGGCAGAGGAGGTGTGCTAGCCAGGCAGGCACTTGTGGTAAAACACAAGCATTTGAAATCCCAGCCTTTGTTGCCATGCGCCTTCCTCCCAAAGGAGTTATGAGGTCCTGCTTCTGCTGCCTCGGGTTTTACCCTTTGGAAAGCTGAGTTTATCTCTGCTGTGTTTGGCTAGCTCTCTGGGGCAGTGCCAGCCAGTGTAGGGGAATACGAAGATGGCTTCGTGAACTTTATGAAGCTAGGAAAAGAAAGTGGTCAAAGCAAAAGCCAGGTAAGGCATGTGTGCAACAGCTATGTGACCACAAACAGAAGAGCAGAATCCCGAGATCAGGGTCTTCTCCAAAGCATTGAATGTGGATTTTAGGGGCTTACTGTCTCTGCCCAGGTAGGCTTTAGGCTGCTTCAGCAGTAGTTGATCTCTCTTTTACCAGTGAGAAATTATCATTTTACCCACTCAGAGTCCCACAGCAGAAACCTTTGGTGGAGCAGTGATGCTCCAAGCCCAGTAGAAGTGGCTCTACTCAGCACTGGGCTGCTTTTCTCTGAGGGTGGAAAGAAGCCAGACTCAGCAATAAAGTGAAGAAGAAATGAGGAGGATAAATATACAGGCAAAAATAACTTCTCATGCTTCCTGGAACTGCTAAAGGTTTCTAGACTTAGACTATTCCTGATGCTAGAGAGCAGAGTCCTAGCACATGCAAATGAAAAATCAGTGGGCAAAATTTCAACACTTCTGTGAGGAGCAGGCTAGTCCTGGTGCTGGTGATCTTTCAGAGGTGCCTCCTGTGGGCAAGATGCTTTATTAGGCAGGACAGTTGCTATCGGAGACAGGTGCTCGCCGCAGTCCAGAGGGATTAGGGACTATGGGAGTAACATCAGATCTCTGGATCTACACAAGCACTTGCATGGCCACAGAGGCAAATGATAAAGCGGCTGAGTGTTGCAGACCAGCTCAGCAAGCCCTGAGTGCTTGCTCCTGCTTATCTCCAGCACAGGCATAGGTCTATCCACCTTCGGCAACCTCTCCCCAACACAGGTTTGCAGGAAGCCCGGGCATGGCTTCTGCTGCCTCTTGGCAGGTGGCTGGGGGCAGAGGGCAATGCCTGAAATGATCTGGGCTGAGAAGGAGAGATAAAAAGGCAGCTTCGAGTGGATGTTATGAGAAGCCCCTGGGGGTGGTGGAGGGTTTTGCTGAATGATTTATCCCCCAGCCGGTGAATGCTGTTGTGATGCAAACAAACATCTCACAGGTTAGGAAAACACAACTCCACAAGCAGCCAAAGGGAAAGTGAGCCGGCTGCTCCTTGGCCCAAGGGCTCCCCAGCACTGTCACTTGTGCTCATGCAGTCAGCAAAGCGCGGTGGGACAAAACAGCTTTGCCCCTCCAATGTCTTGTCTTAGTTTTGGTCATGCCTAAAGTGGAGACGAAGCACGCAAAGAGGAAGATATTAACAATAAGATATTAAAAATATTAAACAACAGGTCCATCACAGCACTTCAGGAGCTGATGGAAGGTGCAGGATCTTGATGCCTGGGCTCCTGCAATTAAGATGGCCCACGTGATTAAGACATCAGCACTCACTGGAAACTTTAGATCTGGACAGCTGGTGGAGAGTGGCTGTCAGGCTCTCAATTGATGTTTGTATTTCATTGTAAGTGATGCACCTGAGGCCACACGGGCAGGCATTAGCAGAGGAGGAGGAGCACCCTGGGGCTGCAGAGTGGGGCTCTCCCTGTGACCCCAACGTCTTCCTCTCCACATTGGTCCAAGCAGCTATGGAGCTGATGGTCCAGTTTAACTCTTTCTGTGCTGGCTGCTCTGCAGCAGCACTTGCTGCTGATCCGAGCAGAACATGAGAGGACATTGCCAGGAGTAGCCCTACAGCAACGTTATTCACACGCATTTTGTAGCCTGCTGAGATTCACCAATGTTTTTTCATCGCCTTTGCCAGCAGAGCAGCTGATTAGATGAGACCTGCTGGGGCATCTCTCCACAGCTATCTGCAGGGTAATCTGTTATCTAATAGTTCTCCAGGGAGGTCCTTTTTATGGGCTTTTCTATTACTGTTTTGCTGATGATAAAGATGCTCAACATGTTGTGAAAACAAATCTGATTCGTGTGTCTCAGAAGCAAATAGCTACATGACTTATTTCAATATAAACATACGATTTAGAGCTGTAGGTTCCTTGATTTATTTTATGAGGGAAACATCAGTTAAGGTCTATATTGCTTTACCACCTGCTCACTTAATAGATGGATGTGAGGTATTTGGTTTCCATCAATTGAAAGTCTGTTCCTTTTTGTAAGCCAAATTTTTTCCCTTTTTCATGGGCTGTGCATTGTTGAGGGTAGCTCAGCCATGGGCTGGTCTCCTCTTCTGTTAAAAACCACATCAGTGACGAAAGACTACAGGCTCTGGAGATGACATTGTAGGTATAGGTGACATTTCACTAGAAATGGCATTGCTGAAAAAGCAATTGATTTAATGATTTTGTTACTAGAGTGGCACTGCCACCGCTTCCCTAGGATGAGACTTCATCACTCTCAAAGTGGGTGTGAAGACAGTCAACAACCTAAAAATACCAGGAGTTCAGGAATAACAGAAAGCCACGGCAGCGGGAGAACTAGCTGGGGGGACGCTGAAGGGACTTTATCTTTTTCTTTTTTTTGAATGCAGCAGGATAGATGCCTGGGGCTTGTGGCTGCCCCCGCTGTGAGACGCAGTTGGACTCCCCAGAAAAGCATCTCGTCGCACACAAAGGAACGAGGTGCAAAGCCACATGCTCATTAAATGTAAAACCGCTCAGTATCCTAGAAACAGGTGATGTATCTGCAGAAGGTGGGGAGCTCTTAATGCCGCTTCAGCCCTGCGTGTCTCACCTCTGCTGACCACATGTGCCCCTAAGCAGTGGCAGGGCCAGCACTGATTTACTGCTCACCTCTTTTCACCTCTTTCTCAAAGACCAGGAAAAACAACCTCCTCCCTGCAGTGGACGTGCAGACACTGCTACTGCAGGTGAGGACACCGCTATCACCCCGAGGTGCCTTTGGGGGGTTCACTGCCTGTGGGGCTGGCACCGGCCCGTGCCCGTGCCCCGTGCCGTGGTGTCTGGCATCAGCACACTCTTGGCTGGGCTGGGCTGGGCTGCAGCCGCAGGGCCCGTGTTGGCATGCAGTGGGCTGCAGCTGCAGTGTCCCCGTGCTTTTGCTGGGCAGCAGCCCCATGGGTGACATGATGGGTGTGAAAACCTCGTGCCCTAGCTTGGTGGCAGAAGACAGGCAGCGTTGCTCCTCCCAAGCGATGAAGCACTAAGAGAGGGCTGCCAGGAAGCCTGGGACAAGCAACCTGAACCCAGCCAGCTAAAAATCTGCCTGCTGTAAGGAAATGGTAGGCAGGGCAAAGTATGGCTGTTACCTGCAGCCCCACGGCGCCCAGCTGGCCACCATGTTTTCCAGGCGTTGCCAGCTGTGGACCTTCTCAATGGCAATGCCGGCAAAGGCAGTGCTGAAAAATACTGCTAAAGGGAAGGAACAATACTGAGACCTATGTTCTCAATAAGACAAACAGTGTGTTTTAAAGTATTGCTATAAATCTCAGTCCTGTCTTCCTTCACAACAGATCAGATGAAGGAAAATGAGTGAACACGTACTTGACAGCTGAATCATGGAGAACAAGGGCAAACAGGCTCCATCTGAGAAAGTCTTCAACACCAGACAGCGCTGGCTATTAATTTGAAAAGAAAAATGTAATTAGGGGTGAGTAACTGGTCTTCCCTGTATCACAAATCAAAAAAACCCACTTCAGAATCCCTGGGTGGAAGACAAAGCCCAGCATGAGTGCATTGCAGCCCAGTGACCTGGTTTTGCACAAGCCAGTAGAGATCAGGACACACAAAAAATGACCAGGATTTTGCCAGTAGCCTTTTTGGGTGCTGGCAGCAAAGGAGAAAACTCATAATTGGGCAAAACACGACTTGGAGCTGGCATAACAGGGAAGCTGGGTCTCAACAGTGCAGACGTTTGAGAATCCAGTGAAGTGGGTCTGCTCCGAGTGGTGCTAGGGGAAGGGCTATTTGGCCTTCTGGCTTGGCAGGTTTAGAGACGACATCTGTGGATTTTAAGCTCCTACTCACAGAGAGGTCCTCTACTAAAAACATCATGATGCTTCTTGGTTTAGGCTTCAATGACATTTCTCAGACTGACTTTTCAGGCTAACAGAAGGGGAAAATGGGCTCTTGTTCCTCCAGAAGGAGACGACAGTGTATTTTTAAAAACAAATTATGTATGAGGGCTAATTAACTTGGCATTTACAGCTTAACATTCTCCTAGATAAATTTGCTCCAAGTGAGACCACATTTTGTTACAAGGAAGCTTCTGCCTAGCTCCTGCTGCTTCATATGCTGTGATATTAAGGTCACGAGCCATCTTCCAATGCCCTGATCAGTGTCTTCCCATTAAGTAATAAGTGAAGATCCCAGGTATGGTTTAGCTGTAAGGGCTGAGCCATCTCTCAGTGGGGCTGCTTATGATCCTGGTCAATGTTTTAGCAGCTAGTAAGAGCCTAGTGGGATAGGCTTCTAGAGGAGCTTGCTACAGAGCAATGATTTAACCAGTGGAGACGCTGTTGTTTCTATTCACCTTAGAGAGTAGCTCTGAAAAGGCCGTACTAACGAGGGGAAGGAGATTATGTAGGTGAGGAATTTATCTCCCTTCTCTGGCACTAAGGCTTTGCCAAATAATTCACTCTCTGAGCATGCTGTGGTTATGGTTAGCAGGATGGGAGGGATGGATAGCCTGGATGCATGGGCAGGATGAGGCAGGCAAAAAGCCTCCTGTCCTTGCTGCTGCAGACCCCTCCGGGATCTGAAGGACACACTCATCAGTAACCTGTCCCACCACAGCAGCTCCAAAACCCCGTTTGCTTATGCTGTGCATGTGCTTCAGGACTGTGTAGCACAACAGGGCAGCGCTTGTTCCACTTGGTAGGGAGGTACAGCTGAAGAGAGAAAGCCTAAGCTTGCTTTGACAAGGGGTGGTGACACTATTTGGGTGTTATTTAACTCTCAGAAAAGCCTTCCTTCTCCTGCCAAGATAATTTTCCACCCCAGGGAACATCCCCTTCCCTCAGCAGTGCACCTGACAGCGTGCTACTGGGGATTTATTCATTATCTAAGTAGTTACCGTAAAGAAGGGATAACAGGTTCACCTGTACCTATCCAGAGAGCAACTGAGCAGAGTGGCAGCTCAAAAAAAAAAAAACCTACTTGAAGAAAGCATTAATGTGATGAATCACTGTAGTCTGTACAAAGAGGGAGTTAATAGGATGCTCTCATTCAAAAATTGTATTAGAAGACGCGGATGGCAATAAGCCCACATCAGTTGCTCTCCCCACACTTCCGCTCTCTGCTGTCCCAAATTGAGTTAAGGTGATCCAGATGCGCCTCTTATTGCTTTAGGAGAAAAATATGGCTTATTTTTTCCTGAGGGCCACAGGTAACTAACACAATACAAGCCAGACACAGCAAAGATAAAGCCGCATCCTCATCGGTGTGAGCTGCCGTGGTCGCAGTGAGATCAGTGGGCATCCCCAGGGCCTGGCTTGGGCAGAGGAAGTCTCAGGACTTGACAGGATGAAGGGATAAAATGCGCCAACCCTAAGACTGGTTTGTGGGAGGCCTGCAGGTCTGCGCGACCACGTGTTCACGTGCAGATGAACTTCTTCCACTCTTTTAGATTTTTCTTCTCATAATTTTTAAGCTTGAATTGACACATCTTCAACTAACAAGGTCAGTTATTCACTTTCCTCACTATTCCCACAATACCAAACTATAAACATAAGCAGTGGTAGTGGGTAAACAAATGAAGGAACCCAAAAGACACATACACAAAAGCCAAATAAAACATTTAGTTGTTGTAAAGCCCAGAAGCTCTAGTCAGGGCTCCAGTATATTAAATACCATACAAACAGAATGGACTCAGTGTCAAGCTTTTGAGGCTGTTGAGTTAAAATTAGGGCACCCTGGCTAGTGAAGAAGGGAGGCAGGATGGCAAAAGGACAGACATGAGATTTTAGTAGAAATAACTGTGTGCTAAAATAATCCCCAAGAGACTGGTGTTAATAACCGACAATCCCCACAGCCCTCCTGTGTGGAATATGCTGCACACCACAAAGCCCATCCCAGCTGCATTTTAGGTGGGTGTAGAAGCAGCCTCCAGGGAGCACTGCTCACAGTGGACTGCCTCCAGGTTAAGTCCCACTCTATATGAAGAAAAGAAAAGCTATGTATTTAGTAGAATCACCTGCCTATATTTATTGATCCGAGACTTGTATTTATTGAGCCAGAGACCATGGCTGCTTGGCACCACTAAACCGCAGGCTAGCCCAAACCGCTTTCAAAAAAAGCCACCCCCACTCTGTTTGAAAAAGGTTCCAAAGTTTGATCTTTTTCTTGATGCAGCAAAACTCCTTTCTGCCCTTGAGCTGAGAGAAGTGGCTGCTCTTGTCAGGCAGAGGACAACCAGAAACACATCTCAGAAGCACATGCTGTACTGGGCTCTCTGGAGACTGCTAATGATGTTTGATTAATTTTCATTATCAGTGTGAGCAATCTTTGGGCTCTCTCTGCATCTGTCTTATTTAGAGTTGTCTTTTCTTTCTTAGCCAAATGGCAGCTTCTACAGACAGTGATCTAATTGTTCCTCAGCACCTGCTTGAAGCCGTCCAAGTTAAGGGTGGACATTGTGTAATTTGCAGTACACATGATTTGGTCTTTAAGGCTCGGATCAAATAAAATGGAATAGCAGATTAGGCAGTAATTGAATGAAGTGGAAGATAATGTGCAGGCTGATGTCGGGGTCATAGAAATGCTTGGGCTGGACAACACTGGACTACACAATAATGGACCAAATCAAAGTATGCACGTTGCGGTCACCAAGTGGCAGGACCGCCTTTCAGCAGATACCCTGAGCTCATAACATACAAACTGCTTCCTCTTTACCCGGGCAATGAGCTTTTGCAGTGCATTTTATACCAAGTCTTTGCAGTGCTGTAAAACTCAGATGCATCAGCCAGGGCACAATGAGTTCAGTTCCTGCTGGTGGGGCAAATGCCTGGGGTGGGTTATGTGCTGTCACCTATGGGCCTGCGGGCATCCTCCGATGCGGTGCAGGGAGCACCCCGTGCTGAGCTCTGTGAGGGTGAACCCGGCTCCTAGGTTGGGGCTGTGCCAGCCTTTCGAGTCACGCAGAGAGGCGCGAGGAGAGGGGTGCTCAGAGGACTGCTGTCGGAGAAGGGTGCACAGAGTCTGGCTCACTGACCAGCTACAGTGCTCTGTTATGGACACTCACCACCGCGGGCCAGCAGAGGTGGCGGTCAGCCCATTGCTCACACCCCAGAAAACCTGTCCTTGGTGTGGCCATGGCCAGGACAGGACAGCACTTGCCTGCCCCCAGGGTTGGTCACACGCGTCAGTGTTCAGCTGCAAGTTCCTCTCAGCTAGGCAGGCTTGAAGAAGACCCTTTGAGGGCTTCAGCCCTGCGGTGAGCCCCAGTAAGAATCCCAGCCTTTTCTTGTTTATCAAGCCAAATTTTGATTCCCTTCTATCTAGATGATGCACTCATTGAGGCAAATACTGAGCAACTGGGGGTCATACAGCCAAAGACACAGACTAAGCTCTTAGTCTACATATAAAAAGAAAAACAAACTTAGAATCTGTACCAGAACAAAGGTTTTAAAAATGTTTTCACTTAAAAAAAAAAAGATTACCATCCTCCAACTCACTATTGCACTGCACTAGACTGGCAGGCAGGAAAACTTAGCTCACTTTTCTCCACTGTCATCCAGCTTTAATGCCCTGAACTTGTCTTTATGATCCACATTTCTCATCTATACAGCCAAAAGCATCAGCTCCAAAGACTTTGGCCTGGAGAACTGCTGGCTTGATTGATCTGTATTTGGCCCTCATGAAGGCCTCACTCCTGGGGCAGTCCCAGGAGACATACAGCTTTTGGAGGATGGGCAGGATGAGGCTTACCTCCAACAAAAGCAGATCTTCCTCTCTGCAATAATTAGTCCAAGTAACTCCGTACCTTCTAGTACATAAAATCAGGAGTTATCTGAAGTACTGTTATATTTTAATTCACTTCAGCAGACATGGAGAATCAGGCACACTGTCCCCAGCACCAATGAAAACAAATATAGTCCCTGGAGCAAAACCAGAAGTGATTCCCGATTATATTACCGAGCAGCAGGGCACAGTGTAATATGGCAAACCAAACTCAGACATCCATCCTCCCAGTGGTGGTGGAGAGCTTAATGCTCTCTGCTCTGACAGTCAAAACAGTGCTATTTCAAAAGGACCATTTTTTTCCTTGTAAAATACTTTTTTTTTTTTTTTTTTTTTTTTTTTTTTTTTTTTTTTTTTTTAATTGAAGGAAGAGGCGTTGTCCAGGGTTGAAAGTTGCAGCCTGGGCACGGCTGTCAGATGTGATGAAGCAGTCAGGGGGAAGCTTGCAGGGAGCTGCTTTGCAGAGTGTTGTCATGGGAACAGAGCAAGTAGGGCATCCACCATGCCGTGTCTTCCACACAAACTCTGGCAATGCAGTGGCATAAAATCAATGCTGTTCAGCAGCACTAGGAGAGCCAGCTATTAGGTTGTCTCTAGTAGAGATTTAATCTGAATGAAAGGCAAAGGCCACAGCCTCCCATTGTGTGAAAGCTGTGTCGCTCCTGGTCTGAATGGAGTGAGATGTTAGACCAAGGGAGTGAGCATCTAGGCACAGACATCAGAGTGAAAGGACTGACATTAAAAACACCTGGTGGAACCACAATTTATTCTAAGAACCCTCTGACAAAAGGTCATGTTAGAAAGCAGTTACTGAGGGCCTTGTTTACTTAGATGACTTTGCTTGATTTGTACTGTTTGTGCACATGTTAACAGCCTATGGATTTGGCATCCGTAATGATTAATGGCAGAATACAAAGGGTTGAGCCCTGTGTGTACGTCACCACTGCGTACAAGCTAAGAATACAAAATACTGCCATAGTGTCAATATTTGTGGTCATCTGATTCCCTTTGCACAATGCTGTCTTTGAATGCAACTTACCTCCTTTGTGCAGGTCTACATATCTGGAATTATTAGAATTTTCTTTATGATTATAAGACATACCTTGTGTGAAACTGTGGTTGCTAGGGACAAGCAATGGTTAAGAATGGTTTCCTGGGTAAAGAATACAGAGATTCCTGCTTCTGCAATTATAAGAGATGATGTATCTAAAAAAGAATATTGCTAATGTTACACTGCAGAGACCAGTGAAAGTAGGATCAAATGCAATAGGTAATAAGCCAAGATCTGAGAAAGGTTGAAAATGCTAACTGAAAAAAAGGTTAAAAGAACAAAACTCAATTAATTGCCTCCAAGCTTTCACTCTGCCTTGCCCAGGTCTGCTGACAAAGTAAAGAGCTCCTAATTAAAGCAGTCATCTGCAGCGTAACCATATTGCTGCCGCTGACCCAGGCCATCAAGATGCTGAGTGTATGCTCCTCATTTCCTACCAACACCAAAGTGTGAATGAGGGGCCCACATCCACCCAGGGCTCACTTGATGTGTGCTTTGGAAAAATGACCAAAATAGCAGACAAGGGAAGAAAATGGAGCCAACACATGGAGGGGTTTCCAGTTTACTTGTTGAAGTTGTCTATTAAAGCCCCTTCGCTTAGCAACAAGTTTGACAAAAGTAATTAAAAACTTTACCACAAAAAGGCCTGTAGTTGTATTGTAATCATAGTCTTGCCTTGCCTTTACCATATCTCTCACTAGCTATGGTGTTTCCATGCAGGTTGCAGCAAAGATTGGAATGAAATGGCTGGCACAGTGACTTTACTTTTAGTGCTGATCCCTTTGAATACAAAGCAGGGAGCATGAATTTATTAGAAGCATCACAGTGGATTGTATGCGGAAGAAAGGATGGTTCCTTCTGGGGCACAGTTGCCTCCATGCAAACATGTCTCTGGCAAAAGGTCTCCTGGGGAGAAGAAGAGGGAGTACAGGACAAAGTGTGTGGAGCAGTGCCGACCTTGGCTCTCCCATGGGCAACGCACACCGGGTGCCTGAGGTCCTGCCTAGTTAGGACTGGGCCAGGCCTGGTGGAGGCTGTTACTAAATTTTGGATTAAATAAACAAATGCAGAAGCTGTTCTTCGTGCTGCAAGAGGTCAGGTCAGAGCTGTGGACTTACAGATTGTGGTTAACCAGCTGAAGTCCCCTTCTCAGCTACAAGCTGCTATTCCTTGTATTTGCAGCACATATCCTTTGCTGAAGGAAGGGACATGCACCAGGAATTGCATTTCAATTAGTGGCATATATCACTAATTGAAACCATGTGCAGAACATGGCATGCTCCCCACGTGTGTGATATGGGGAGTCAGCTGGCACTAACAAAAACGCTCCAGTGAGAGAGTACTGACTGACCTTGCATTAGCAGAGAGGGACCTTGAACTCTTACAGCCCGCAGAAAAGTCAAGAGTGGAATCACTGAGACAGAAAGATAAAATAAATGCAGAGCTCTTTCAGCACTTCCCTCCATTTGCTTCATATCATAAATATCAATACAAATATAGAAATACAGAGGTAGACAGTTTGTCTAGCTTGTCCTTTCCATATGCACATATTTCTGTTGTGAAAGGCTTTACATAACTTCTAACAGCAGATTGCAAAATAATGCCTTGGTTATGGAAGGAAGCCACCAGCCATTACACTGCATTACTGTAATGTAATGGGTCTCTGTGAGGTTCTATATTTGGAAAGCTTGCTTTTATTGTAAACCTTGTACACCATCCACCCTGCTTGGAATCGATTTCTCTTTGTGTTCTCCAGAGACCAAAGACCACGAGGCCAGAATACCAGCTAGACCTGAACAGAGCCACTGGGGTTTTGGCCCACAAGAGAAACTCTTGAGACAAAACTGTGGCTGTTTATTTTAAGGGATGCAGCACCAGTGACAGAATGTATTCAAACGGATGCGGGTGACTGATCTGCTGAAAGGTGAATTTCTCATTAGTTTAGAGCAATTGACATTGTAATTAATTGCTTCCCACACTTCTTTGCTAAGTAAAGGCTGCTGTAATAACAAGTGCTGCCATCATTTACATTTTTTAACTGAACATAGGGAATAGACAAAAAAGAATCTGTATTTACTTTGTTTTTCTTTCTGTGCAAATGTCACATTGCTTTCATGTTGGCAATGACTGCAGAAGTGCTGATTCAATCACTTATTTACATAATCCCTTCAGATTTTTCTTTTGTATCATTGTTGATAATGAAGATATTTTCTCAGTTGAGAAAAGGAAGGGAAGAAGGCATGTTTCGAATGTGAATAGGCTGAACTGACATAAAAAGATGGTAATTTGCATTAGTAAGAGATAATCATAATGCAGATGATTAAAATTATGGTAAATACTGTCTAACCTACCTGCCCCGAGGAACATCCACCCTGTGACAGTGAACGGCCGTTCAGCTGCAGAGAGCTAAGCAACCCTAAACAAACTGTTCGACGCAGCACAAAGTCTGATGTTATTACCACTCAGTGCATAATGTTATTTTGCAGGGAAAACGTTTTAAAATACTTCTATTCGCATGTGAATCTGTGCAGCAAGGAGGAGGCTTAGTGCACTGTCGGCTACAGAGATGATGCTACTTTGGGAAGGCTTCTGCAACAGGAAAGGAAAAGCAGAAGCCCACTCTGCACGTACAGTGCTTGGAAATATAAAGCTCTTTATAAGCTATTTTTATAAGATGACTGAGCAGAAAAGATATGCCCCTGGAGTGGCTCGCCCCCCCTGAAACACCTAGAGATGCACTGCCTGTGCTGTATCTTTGTTGCACAGTCTTGCTTTTTGCTCCCCAAAGCCCTGCTCAGTACCCCAACGGCCCACACGGCTCACCCCCTCCGCAGCCAGGGTGGGACCCGGGTTTCACTCTCCCCAGAGCCTCGGAAGCAGAGCTTTTGAATGATCAAAGGGACTGCCGGCAGCTCTTGAGACAACTATGTGTGTGAATATTGATGATGATGACAAATATGACAGCAGCTACAAATTGTGAAAAGCTCATTTCTAATTCAACAAAATGCACTGATTGCAAAGCACAAGGTTTAGCTTAGAGAGGCCAGTGCATAGCTGCAACTCTTAAAAACAGATCTCGTTATTGAAGCACATCCTGTACTTTTAAAAAAAGCAAATTAGATGTGAGAGCTCAGCTCCATTAACTTGAAGTGAGTTGGTTGGATAAGGACTGAGTTAGCAGTTCAGGGAGCAGCCTGTACACTGCTAAAGCTCAGCCTCCACAGATAAACCTTTGAGAGCTCGCTTGAAGATAAAACCTATCTTCAGCCCTTCAGAAGATTAGATAGCTGGAGAGCAGTTATAGTCAGGGCAATAATTTAATGATTTTTTTTTTTCTTAAAATCACCTTTCCTTTATAGTTCTTAGGGTTTTTTTGTGTGTTTTGTTTTGTTTTGTTTTTAGCTGTAGGTTAACAGTATTGCTTCTGATACTGTTGTGCTGACAAATAAATATTAATTTTAAAAAACCCCTGGAAAAATCTAAATGCTAAAATAAAAATTTCCAGTACTTTTTTCTTAATAATCCATCAGTTTTACTTACTAAATCACTGCTTACTGTTTTCTAGGGGATGAATGGATTCATATTCTAGAAGAAGTAATCTTTACTTCCTGCAGCACCAAGGGCCTGTGGCTCACAAGCTTCCATTTCTTTTTCTGGTGTTCCTGGATTTGAGGAAGCTCCAAGACTGGGCTTGAAGGTCCCAAAGCTGTTCCAGCCATCTAACAAAAGCACATTTATAACCTGTGTATTAGAAGTCTTTGAGTGTGTTAGAAAATTAGTTTACCAGACTATCTAGTAGAAATCTTTTCCTACACTGAGCTCTTCCAAATGCAGTGATGCCTCTGAAATGTTATTTACTTCAGCTCAAAACTTGATCTGTGTTTTTCTAAAGATTCAGTGTGTTTTTCAACTCAGCAGTCGATTTGCCCGTCGTAGACTACGAGCGTGGGTGGTGAGGAAGACACAGAGCCACCTTCACACTTCAGAACACTTCCATTGCAGATACAGTCATTACACAGACAAACTGTTTGGCTAAGGCTGAAACCTGATGTATGCTCATTATACTCTGCTAGCAATTTCCCCTGAATTTTAAATAAAGGTGTTTTGTGTATCCATGGTAACTCAAGCTCCTTTACCAAGATGCCCACTGTTAGTATTACACAACTCACTGTATTAAAACAAAGTATAATAGCACAATTGAAAAGTATACTATATCTAAAGGATTATTTTAGTTCCTATGAAATTGGAGCCACTAACTGGGGGCTGGGGAAGGAGAGAGGGTATAGAGCAGCTTTTGAGGATGTACAGTGTCGTTACTTAGCAGTTTAGGACAGAAAAAAGATATAAGAAAGACACAAGGTATAAAAAAAGAGGAGAGGGCACAAATGGGCTGAGTCACACAACCAGCTGTTCCTCTGTGAAGTGTGAGAGAAGCTGAAAGGAGCCCGAGAGGTTTCCCTGGCTGGGCTCGAGCCCTTGGCAGCGGCTGCTGTGCCAGGGACAGGCCGGAGCCAGCCCTGGCAGCATCAGGTGGGTTTGGGGGCTCCTACCCAAGAAAGTAAAACTTGGAAACCCCTTGATCGCAGGGGTCCGCAGCTGGAAATGCTGCTTCTCACCAACCTTGGTTGCCTCCGAGGGAATGTGAACGTTGCTCTTGGGTGGAAATAATTTTAATAATCACACTGCGAATGGGAAACACTGCTGGAATTTAGCGACGCCTTCTCCGAGAACAATCTGTCTGTATATAAAAATGTATTAAGACATATAAAAATTGCCCTTGTATGTTCAGTTATGGAAAAACTGGATTATCTGCAACTTGGACGTCTCATTTAGAGTGCTACTTGTTTCCACTTTTAATCCATTGCAATACTTTTTGTGTTTCTCCTCTGAAAAGCCACCCCGCAGTGGGCGAGCGCTCCGGGATGGCAACTGCATCTGCTGGCCCGGGCAAAGGGGCTCCCCCGCTTACCCCGGGGCGTCCCCGCCGGGGGACCCCGCGGGCAGGAGCCGTGCGGGCCGGCGGGGACCGGCCGCACCCCT
>NW_020799102.1:2061100-2091329 GCF_003259725.1 Athene cunicularia
CCCTGCGCGGGCTCCGGCCGCCTCACCCGGGGCGAGTGTCCCCAGGGCTGCTGCTGCCCCGCCGTTAATACTGGGGACTGGAATCTGAGCCTCTCCGTGGGTGACTGGGAGCATCGTGTCTCCTAATAGTGAAGGTCTTTCCTATTGTCCAGATACCCTCGTGTCTGAATTTTCTCTTTTTTAGTGATGATCAGCTATCTGCCTCGTCTGTGGTGAGACCAGAAGTACTGACAAGATTTTCTTAATGATCTGTACACACATAGTGTTACTCTGGCCTGGTAGTTCAGTGTAGAAGTTTATTAGCAATGTTTCTTAAGACATTCTTTTGCAATGCCGTTAGAAACTGCCTTGAACTTCAGATAAGCCATGTTTATCCTCTGTTTCTTATCATTTGCTTAAATAAGATACTCTGATTTGGGTTTGAGAATGCTTTAATCTGTAACCCCTTGCTGACCATCTCTGCTCTCTCCAAAGAGTTTTCAGTTCCTATGCAATTTGGGAAAGGCAGGAATTATCCTATTTTGATATACTACATAAAGTGATCTTTTTCTGAAATTCGTTTTTTCCCATTAGTGGTCTAAATGTTAATTTTGGATGCTACTTCTTTCTCCCTGTCCATAACAGTTCATTTTCCTCACTTCTTTCTGCAGTGCCTCTTGTTGCTTATGCAAATTTTAACTTGTAAAAGCAAGTTTTAGACATACAAGTTTCTATGATTTTTCACATTTATTTTGCCTTCATTTGGAATTACAATTTTTAACTTTTTCTCTACCATGCACTATCCTGCTGCTGTTTAAGAGAAGTAGGTTGTACTAGTTCCTGTAATAGTTTTCCTTATGGAGCTGTTTCTGTTGTGGTCAGGGAGGACAGAATGAACGACCCACAGAGGTTTCTTTGCCAACTTCCATTTAAGGTTAATATTCTTTCATTGATTTTTAAGCTCATCACTATGTCTGTGTTATGTGGTTATCTTCATATTGAACAGCTGAGTATACCAACATCAGTAACTTCTGAATGTGTGTTATTTCTTAAAAAGTGACCTTAAACTCCAGATTTTTTTCCTGAAGAATGCATTTGCTATCTAAAATAATAGTGTTACTTGACAAATTGCTCTGCTTGCTTATTAATTTTGAAAGGTTGTTCTTAAACTTGAAGGAAATCACGAGTAGGACTATTCAAAGATACTTGAATGTAGTTTATGGTAAATATTTCAGGTATTATGTGAAGAGTGCTTTCTGTATCTGGCTATGGTTACTGATGATAATTTGTTATAAGCATGTTGTTTACTTCACAGAATTCTGAAGATGTCCGATGTAAATGCATCTGCCCACCTTACAAAGACCATTCAGGCCAAATTTACAACAAAAATGTTTCACAGAAAGACTGGTGAGTGTGTGTGCGCCATAAAAAAATTATAATGAGTCTTACTAGGTAAAGACTTGTTCCATAGTAATTATATGTGAGTCTTCTATAGTGTTGCCAGGAGAAGTTACATCTCTTGCATAACTTCCTACAACTTTTCTTTTAAAAGTATTCTGGAATTAATATCAGGGGACAAGGCTTGAAATCTATAGTTTTTGCCCTGTCTTCTGGTTTACTTGTTTGCATGTTTAGTTAGTTATTTAGTCTTAGAAGTAGTAAAAAGGAAGAGGGTATTGTAATCCGAATTCAGTGATGTGTAAATGATGTAAAGGCAAGGGTGCATGGCTATGGAACTAGGACTTGAGAGTATTGTCTCCTCTTTCTCTATTCTTCAAACCCGTCATATCATTTAGAGACTTTTGTTTCTGGAGACTTCTGTTCCTTGGAATTGCAACCGGAGTGTGCAGTTGTATGCGATGGCCTGAGCCATCTTGCAACACAATTTTTTTAGAGAGAGAGGTCTTGCATCTCTGTGCCCCAGCAACATGCTCTATTATATTATTTAGGCCAGCTATGGCATTTGTGAGACTCTTCTCTAAGCTGAGGACTGATGTGCATGGTCAGGGGTTGGGGAAGAAAGGAAGTTGACAATGATTTTTTACATTGGCATATCTCCCTTGTGTAATTTCACCTTGAGTGTCATCGTCCGTGTGAATCGTACAAATAAGATACCATGTTTTAGAGTTGTGTTGATGTTCGAAGTGCTCGGGGATCCTATAAAAACGAGTCAGTACATCAAGTAGTATGTCACTTCTTCAGTTACATTAAGAATTTATAAAAGGCTTTTTAGTCTGACGAGTAGCAGCAGGTTGGCATCTTGATTATGAAAATTTCATGCTCCTGAGTAGGCCCACAAAAATAATTATAGGAAGAAAATTAGTGATACAGATATGTATAGAGTTGTGTCTTGACTTATTAGTTTACTTATAGGACAACTGTGAGAAATAACACTGTAAAATATACTGTCCAATCAAAATTACTATTTTTGTCTCACATGATTATCTTAACAGCGTTAGTCCTACTATGACAAGTTAAGTTGCAGCAATGAAATGTAGTGGGAGAATTCTAGCTGCAGCAGACATTTCAGAGTAGCAGTGTTACCGCTCTGCAAATGAAAATGGATTTTTTTTTTCAGTGGGTACTGCTTAGCATGTACATTATTAGCAGACAAGACCCTGCTTTGCTTTAAATCAGTATTGATACTGACTGAAGGAAAAATGGTCTTCAAAAGCTTGACTAATTTTATGATGACAGATACTGATTCATACAGACAAATTTAATGCTGTACTCTGTCTTCTGCATCGGTGCAAGTGGCTTGTTATTGAACTGGGTGATGTACACAATCTTTTAGGTATTTAGATGAGTTACCCTTGAGACAAGAGCCGGATCAATTTTTAGTGTCTTTATGAATTATGTACAGTATAATGACCACTTATGGCTGGCTTGTCCAGACATAAGATGAAAACTTAATTTTTCATATTGAGCCTGTAATGGGCATCATGATACTCTTATTTAGATGCTTCACTTTCACTTGGTCTGTTCTTTGGCTTCAGACTGGCAGACAGCACACTATGCTGACAACAATATGGGCTGGGGTGCTTTGACACCAATAAGTGTTCACCCTTCTAGACTCTGGTTTGGAACTATTGCAGGCAATCCCATCCTGATGGACAGTGTGCTAGGCAAACATAGGGGTGCCTGAGCACTGCAGGGTTAAATAACCCACTGGAGAAGTGGTGGTATTCGTATTTTGTACTCTGAAAGTATTGGTGCACAGAGGCTGACTGCAGTGGCAGGAGGGAGGACATCCTCCTCAAGCTGCATGAACTGGCAATCTTATGTAGAGGCTGTCCTTGTGACTAGCCTGGCTTGCCCTGGAACAACTGCTTCCTTGGTGCTGTTACAAGGGAGAAACTGATAATGTAGAGGCCATTGAGTGGGAGAATTGTTTAGAAAAAAAAATCAGCTTTTCTACATTTTTCTCTAAAAGTGCCATAAAATTATAGTCCAAGGAAATATGAAATTCTAAGGCTTTGATAGATTTTACACTTCCTTACAACTTGAAACACTGAACTAGAGGAAGAAAAAATGCAGATGTTAATATTTCATATATTCACAGTACCAGATTTACTACTGTACTTACACTACATAGAGGCTTTCTGCTATACTTGTACAACATATTGATGCAAGCTTTCAGTCATATGAAATTGCTAGATTAAAACTGCATGTATTTTTGATTCTGTAGCTTGAATGCTGCACTCCACCTCAGAGGAATGTAATTGGCTTTCAAATAAATGAGAAAAATAAGCCTTCCACTCCCTTCCAGAGAATGTGACTTGACACTCAGTAGTTTTAGTTATAAAGAAGAAATATAAGAAAACAGAAGCAATGAGTTGGTGTCTGGCCATGTGTTTGCAGGGATGTAGTCTAGCCCAGCAGAGTGGTGAATCCTAGGCTGCTGCTGTCACTTCATGTGTTTTGTTTCATTACCTGCTTCTGACTCTGCTAACATTAAGTTAACCACGATGAAGGTGAAACATGATTTTTGTTCTGTCAGTGCTCAGCAGGGACCCTGGGGTATAAACTCTGAACAACCAGCTTGAGTTAGCAGAACTACCAAAATGACCTAAGTTATTGGTGGAAGCGGTTGTCTCATGGCAGCTGGATTTTAGTGCTGTGATATAGAGTGCCCATAGAATTGTCAACCATGTTTTTTGGCATGATGTAGATTGTGATCTTTTAAGTCAAATTATGCTTTGATATCTCAGTCCAGTGCTGAAAACTGAATGCTATTTATTCACTATCTTGTTGCTTAGAGAAACAACCCATCTGACTTTTTTTCTTTAATGCCTGTAACTTGTGATGGCAAGAAAAAAAGAACTTCTGTTCTCTTAAGCAAAGCAAAGTTAATTTCTCTTCAGAAGGTGGAAGGGCAGAATAAGGCTCTTTTGAATATGATGAAGAAAGAAGCGTATGGCTGGAATTTACTTTCATCCATAACGTCAGCGTCAAATGATGCATTCGTGCTGGGATTCAAATCCTTGGACTTGTTATATTAACAGCTTTAATACTTTCACTGGAAAGTGAAAACATTTTGAATTAGAAAAGTCTTAAACTTGTTTAGCACCTTGTCAATAGCTGAATTTCTTGTTTAAGTAAAATTGTAGAGTAGTGATTTTATTTATTCTTTTTTAAAATCTTGGATACCTGTAACAGAACAGCTGAACTTAAGCAAAGGTGGCTTCTCAGCTTGTGCAGCTGGGGTCTGCGTGTGGAATGGAACAGGTAAGCTAAAACCAGCTAAAAAATGACTAAGCAGTTTCTGTCTGTCTTCAGTGATTGTCTTCATGTGGTTGAGCCTATGCCTGTCCCTGGACCTGATGTAGAAGCATACTGTTTACGTTGTGAATGCAAATATGAAGAGAGAAGCTCTGTCACAATTAAGGTAAACAATATAATTCTGTTGGCATATATTAAATACTTCAACTTATTAGTAAATATATCTGTCTTCTAGAGAAACATTCTTTTTAAAGGGAAAATTTTTCTAAAGCAGAGTAAGATTTAACTTTTTTTAATGATAGTTGCTCACAATTTAGAGTAATAACAGCATCAAGCTATATCTGAAGGAATGGGCTTGAGATCCTTTACTGAAGATCTCCACTTTGAGATTAAGCTTTACACCTTACTGAAATTCTGAGTGTTCTAGGGAATTTTGTCAAGGTTTGGACTTCATTATTATTCAGAGGGCCTCTCATTATTCAATTGTCTTCTTACTATACATTTTCTTTGTCCATTGGCAAGCTAAAAAGTAAAATTGTCCATGTTTGCTCTAATAGATGATTTCTGTATTCTTCATGTTCTTATCCTATTGAAGCCATTGAGCCCTAGGCTGTGGTGAATAATTGTGCAGTGCATCTTCTATAACACTCCTCTTTTTTTTTGTCTTTTAAAGTTCAGTATTTCTTTTTGCCTTCCGTTTTTCTTAGTGACTGAATGCAGATTTGTGCAAGAAAATGGAGTCCGTGCAAGAAAATGGAGTCCATGCAGGAACTCCCAAATTTATAACCCCAGTTTAAAGACCAAACTGAACAGTTGTCTTGGTTGAGATGAAATTTAAAACACAAAGTTGCTTTAAGAGGGATAGCATAAGATTTTTAGCAAGGCGTCACTAAGAAACTGCTTCAGGCTAACATCTGTCTGCCCCAAACACCTTTAATATCAGGTTGTAGTTTGGTGGTTTTTCTCTGTGGGTTTTAAGTCATGTGATGACACTACCAAAGATCAGCAGGCTCATCACAAACTTTGCATGTATTCTTCTTTTGGTCCTTGCTTCCCACTGAGCAACTGTGGGGTAATGTCACAATTCCAGCATAAACTGTGCTTGCATTGTGTAGGTTACAATCATCATATACCTGTCAATTTTGGGCCTACTTCTTCTGTACATGGTGTACCTTACACTGGTGGAACCTATACTGAAGAGACGTCTCTTTGGACATTCACAGCTCATACAAAGTGATGAAGACATTGGGGTGAGTTCACCAGAGTTCTTACCTACTTAGGTTAACAATAAAGATTCGGCTGGTTAGTTGTTAAATTCCTGTTTGGCATGAGCAGGTGTTTTGGCCAGGCAGTGTAAATGCATTTTCTGAAGGAAGAGAAGAAAACTGTATGATGACCTCTCTGAAACCACTCTTTCATTTTTCACTGGGCTAGAAAGTAGTAAGATGAAGATTACTTCAGTTATCCCAGCTCTAGACTCATTATTTTTCTCAGAGTAGAAACAGTAGCAATGGAGGTGAGCATATAGAGGAGATACAACTTCAGTGTTTATGATCCATACAGTCTTGCTAGTGATCACCTTTATGCAGGTTGCTTACTGCTTAGCTTTCTCTCTACAAAAAGAAGAAAGTAGAGGGGTTGCATCTCCTGTTGTTTCAATTTGAATTTGTTGATGCTAAAAATTCAAGAAATTATTATAATGAAGTAAAACAGTGATTGATGCTGAAATAATTTGTTGGTATCACAGCTAGAAACCAGAATGTGATAGTGTATTCCAGCAGGTAAGAACAGCCTGTTTTTGGGAGGAAGAGGGGAGTAGTCCATTAGTGACTCAGTTTCTTGTTGTTACTGGCCTTCACAATCTCCAGCACGGTGGTTTTGAGTTGTAATAAATGTGGAACAAAATTGTCTTCAGTACTGTTAGAGGAAGGGAGTGTAAGACCTTACAAAACCTTGTGTTGGAAAGTGAGACTAGCACCTGATCAGTGTGGAGAAGCAGCACTGGTTGGTGGGAGCAGGTCATCTGTGTATTGACGGGGGACTTAAACTAGTATAAAAATACAGACTATGGCTCTGCATCTGATGAATCTGTGTGCATATGAACCTGATGAATCTGCATGCCTGGGAGAAGTATCACCATAGAATAATGTGAAGAAAGTTTTCTAAAGTAGCAGCTGGATTGGTGGTAAAGTCAGTGTTGAACTGCACAAACTGCTAAAACAATTCTGAAGTCTCAGCATCAATGTACTTTCTATACTGAGCCCTCATGCAGCACCGCTTTTACTGATAAAGTATGCTTCAGGTGTGGCATAACCTTAGACAGAATTTCTGAAACCAAATCCAGGGTATGAAATGGCAGGATTGCTGTCTGCTTAACCTAAGCCTTTCAGTAGACATGAGCACTTTATTACTGTTGAAGTAAATGGGAATTGGTCAAAAATATTTACAACATTTATTAATATCTTCAAATAGGATAGTTAAGAATATTTTCACCATTCCTTCAAATAAATAGGAAGCTAATAGGAGGCGATAAATAAGTTTGTTCTTGGTGAAACAAAATTCCGATGGCAACACTTCTAAAAAGCTGTTTAAAAGCCCAGTAGTTCTGACTGCCTGTTGCATCAGTGTCTGCATGGATCTGAAGGTATCAAAAGTGGTGAATGCTATGCTCTGTATCTGCAGATTTTTAATGTGAGTTGCACTCAGATTCTCCAGGTGGTTTTGGTGTGAGAACTATCGTTGTTAGTAAACTAAGGAAAAGCATATTCTTTGGTTCTTCTACTTTTTATCAACAGTGGCTACACTGGCCATCTTGACTTAAAGGCATTTCTGTCCTTCAGGGCGGGATATTACATAGTCAGAATCAAGCATTTTCCTAGATTATAGCCCTTATCAGCTGTGCCTTCTTTATTTACTTTGACTTCACAACAAGAAAATACATGATTGTTACCCAAGTTTAATCTAATGTTGTCTGGAATGAAGGTTCTTCAGACAGAGCTGTACTACTGCATCCCACTGTTTCTGCACTTCCTTGTGTATTACATGGAGACATATTCCAACTGTCTTCATATTGACACCTTAATATTTTCCCAGTCACTTCTAGGAGGATATTGGGTTTTGTTTTGGCTTGTTTTCAGAAAAGGGAGGCATTTGAATGACAGTTTTTCTGTTTACATTCTTATACCAAATTGGATAGTTTCTTTCATGAATTAGGCAAACTTGTCCTGTATGCTATACCTCAGAAAAATTATATTTATTTTATACTTTATATTAATACCTTGAAATCCAGGTTAGAATTTTCTGATTATAGGTGGAAGAAGTGAATGAGTCCCATGGCAGAGCTCAGGTTAACCGCAGAATTAATTTACCTTAAATTCTGGATCCATCTTAACCAATTTCATGCATTTCTGTAACTCTTATTGTGACCCTTACCTGTGCTTGTGGAGTCACTAGTGCTTATATCTGCAGCAGTGCTTGGAACAAAAAGCACTTCAGGTTCTTGTTTAGTTCATGTTGCTACTTTCCCATTTATCCTTCTGTCACAGTGAATGTGAAATAATTTAAAGTTCCTCATGGCTTGTCCTTATCTTTGCCTGCCTTCTTGTAAGTTCTTGAGGTATTGTTCCTTGTCACACATTAGAAATACCATGTGCATTGATTTTTTTGTTGTTGCTGAATTTCAAGCCAGTGTGTTTGTTCTTATTGCCCATTGATGGCAGTGACAACTGATGAATGTAAGCCACTTCCATAGACCTCTTTCCTCTTAAATTCCTTTTTTCCCCTTCTTGTCTACATAGAAATTGATGGTAGCTAGCATTTGAGCTGAGATTGTTGTTTATCAGGAAAGCCAGTACCATCTAGCTTGTCCAGTACTCTCCATATATTTTATGGTAGAACTGTGTTGCTGTTATGATTTAGTTTCCCTGTGAATGAAGTGATTTGTCACCCGTTAAATTTCTAGGTATTCTAGGTATATCTAACTGCGTAACTTTTTATGGTGAGATTATGGGTCTTTAGGTCAGGGATTGTCTTTTATCCTCTGTTAGCATATTTCTTAGCCCAGTGAGGCTCATGTATTGCTTTGTGACCTGTAGGCATCACTTCAGTGGGTATTATTAATGATAATCTCTGTGCTACTAAGAATTACCATTGAGCTACTCTACACAATCATGCCACAAAGTATCCATTAATGTAAATGTCTTAAGGTGTTGGGGAGGGGGTAAAAAGAGGAATATGAAGTGTAGACATAGAGAAAAGACAGTTACTTAATACAAAACAGTTACATTATTTTTCATTGTGCATTGTATATATGATGCTTTCAGACATAGCTTTAGTAACATGACTTTGTCCAAAAAGTTTAATAGCCAAATAAAAAGTTCAGTTCCAACTCTTACTGTTTATAATTTGATTTTATTTACCATTTAAAAAAATAAAGCTTTGCAGGTACTGTTAGGAAACAGACAGTAAATATTAAACAAGTGCTCAGCTATTGTTGAGCTCTGTCACTTAGACAGCTGTATTGACACTTTGCTTTTAGACAGCTCAGTACAATAGGTTTAGTTTGGTAAACATCAGAGTGTGTTGGTTTTATATAGCAGCTGTGTGTGAAGATACTGAACTGCCTGATGGTAAATGGCCATGAGCTGTCACAGAACTGACTCTTTAATTCAGTTTTAAATTGAAGTGCATTCACAACAACAACAGGAGGCTCCCAGCACCTGGGTCTGTTCTAGGCTTATGTCCCACCAGCTACTAATGGCTGCAAGACTGTGGTTCTCTGTCTTGCAGCTTGGCATGATGTCACTGGGCAGCAGATAATTGTTTGACTGTACAGTGAAGCTTGGTCTATGGGAAACCTGTGGAGGTTACTTGGAATGAGAAATTGAATTACAGTTTTAACTATTTGGAAACTTGGTCATTATTACTGACCAGCTCGTTGAAACAGCTTGTTTACCTTAAAACAAACAAAACCAAAAATCCCCACCCCTAACAACTAACTCCACAAGCCAGAAAAAAACCCACATCCTTTGGAATGTAACAGCCAAAAAGACTGATGTAATTGCTCAGTGGAATTATTGAGATCTAACTAATTATTTTTGGCATTCCAGGATCACCAGCCTTTTGCAAATGCACATGATGTGCTGGCTCGTTCTCGGAGCCGCGCCAATGTATTGAACAAAGTGGAGTATGCCCAGCAGCGTTGGAAGTTACAGGTCCAAGAGCAACGCAAATCTGTCTTTGACCGTCATGTTGTGCTGAGTTAATTGTGTCTCAGTAAAATAACTACAGGGAAGTGAAGTGGACTAATTGAAAGAGCTGATTTATGTCTTCCTGATCCTGCCAATTCAGAAGGGTTTTCTTGAATAATTCATTATTGATTAAAAAAAAAAAAACAAACCCTAAAGAAAAAAGTATTTGAACTTTGAAAGAATGTACTGGAGTAGAAACAAAACCTTAAGATTATTAGTTAACCAAAAGCTAAAATCTTTACATTTTCAAATGGCTTTTATTAACAAAACTGAAAAGAAAACAAACCCTAAGATACCTTGGGTTGCCACTGTGGTACCTTATTTACAGTTGTGACTTTATGGTGGTTTTTAACTATATATTTCTCTCTACTATTTATGTGGTTAAAAAGTACCTTGGAACACAGTAATTACTTATAGCTCACTAATCACTTTATGTAAAGACGTTTTGTAAATATACTTGGATTTTCTGCTGACTAATGCTAGGTACTGGAAATCTAAATCTTGCTGTGTAGTTTTCATACCAGAGAATGAAATCCTGATTGGCTGTATTCATCATTTGGTTTCTTGCACTCGTACTTTCAAGATGCTTGTATGTCAAGTGATGTTTGCAGATTTAAGGCAAAACTTAAATGGACACTGACTCTGAGCTGCATACTTAAAGTACTGTGATGTAGATAAACTCAAATGCAGTGCATATCAAGACAGTGTTGGCATTTTGTTCTATTTTGCTTTAATAGCTTAATATATTGTATGTGTATGATATCTCTTAAAGTCAAAAAATCTTTTCCCTTTCTTTTCATGGGTAAAGTCTCAGGAGTTAGTATATGATGAAATATTTATTATAAAAATCTTTCTGCATTTGTCTGGATTGATGGTGTAAGGCACATACTTTCTCTAGCACCTGTCATCTTGGGAGTTAGGTGTATTTTTTTATCCGTGATTCTGTACTCATCTCTCTTAAGAGGTATACAGTTGCTAGATGACTAACTTTCATATATCCCCTTTGGAATGTATTAATTAAAGATAAAACTGATTTTTGAAAAATGGATTTGCATTATCTGTATGTCATTATTTTTCTCCCTTATTACCCTGTGTGTGAATTCCATCTTTAAAGCACTTCTCTGAAAATGCATTAGAGTAGAAATATGTACTTAGATAAAGGAGAGAGGCTCACCAAATTGCTAATTGAAGAAAGTTTTTAGTCCTTGATTCAAATTTAGCTATGCATATGTAGTTAGATTATTGTCTGATAGTTTTCAGTTCCAGTGTGGAAGGAAATGGTACATGGGACATGTATGTTGCCGGGTGCAGTTCTGCCTGGGGGACCGGCTAGCATGGAAAATAAACTCTACACCTACACATGGCTCTGCCACATCAGGGCTGGAAACATAGTTGCCTCACATTTGCACTGACTGCAACTTTTTTGCAGAGCTTTGTTCTCCTCAGTCCTGTAGTCTTCCAAAAAAGTTGATCTGGAGGGAATTATGGTGTGTGGTTAATTGAGGAGGCATGGGGTTCTTTGTTTAAATAAAAAAAAAAAAAAAAGCAACAAAAAGCCCCCTCCAGAACCCCCTAAAAAGCCACAAGGTGGATTGACAGGACCAAAAAAATAAATATCCAGACTTGGGTTCAGTTACTATGTTCAGTGTGCTCAACATCCCGCCCTGATGAGTCAGTAACTGGTTACAAATGACAGTGATGTACCTAGGGTCCCCTAAAGAAAAATCACGTAACTTGTTTGTTGAATATATGCCTGCCTACCAGTTCTACTAGATGTTCTACTTCTTGGCTGCCTTTCTGATGAGGCCTGAAGCTGGTGTGGAAAGGAGGATGCAGAGTACAGCCTTGTTGTGGTCCCACACAAGGACAGCAGAAGCAGAATGTTTTCTTTGACTGACAGTCTGAAGACGACAAGACTGGCTGTATGTAGCTTTCCTGGTGGTAGTTCAAGTATTTCTAATCTTACAGTGTCTTCTGAAAGTTAAGATAATGGTTTGGTTTTGGATTTTTTTGTGTGATTTTTACCTTGGTCAATAGAAGGGCCAAAAATTGAGATAGTCTAAAATGTCAAGGTAATCCTGTAAACTGTCAGAGTTTTGAAGTTAGGTGTCCTGCTTTCTTGCACCTGTACAATTGGACAGCTATGTACTCATACATGTAGCATCCATAGGCCTATATATATTTGATTATACAGACTGATCATACTGTGTTTCAAAGCTTAAGTAAAGCTTTATGATGTCTGTCTTGCTACCAATTGCTCACTGCATTCAAATCCTGCCTACCTCTATAAAGGCTTTATTAGAGACCCTTTATATGATGTTATGCTTCTTAACAGTAAGGGAATTTCCTAAAATTGCAGGAATAATGAAGGTTAAATTTGAGGGTATTAAGCTATCTAATGTGTGTCCTCACCTCTAACCTGGAGACAAAACCATCACAAGATTCTTCTAAATAAATGCTGATTTTCTGTGTTTAAAATTAGTCTGGCTATACCCTGCTGGTATTTAACTGAATTCTAGCTGACTTATATTTAGCATTAAAATATAAAATGCCAATAAATGAAAATACTGCTTCAGTAGACTGTAACAGAATAAATACAGGAAGGAAACAAAGCACATGCCTGATTGCTTTTTGAGATAGTCTGTGTTCAATACAGTTTTAAAATTTCTAGCCCTTAATGCTAAGTTTTGTTGCCATCATAGCTGTGGTGTGGGTGGAAAAGCCAAACCAGAAATGAGCAGATCTAACTAAGCTACTTTGCATGTTGTCAATTGACTATAAATTGCAGTAGTCATCGACTCAGTGGAACAAGCTACATAATTCAGGTAAGACAGTTGCTGCATCTAGCAACAGATCTTCATTGAATATCAATGTTTTTGTAAATCACTTCTACCAGCTATTCAGTAACTGTGCTTCCGTAGCTTTTGAATAAATTGTGTTTAATATGATCTCTTATTAAATAAGGTGTAATAAAAATGGGACATTAACTTATTATTTTTAATATCATTCAGATATTTTCAGGTATTCATCAGTCTTAAAATAGCACGTCTTGTTTCCTTGGATTTTTACTTTCATCTGAAGATTGGTGAGTCTCTAGTTCAAAAGGCAAACAAGCCTGACACTTGCATTTTGCACTTTGTGCAGGTAGTAAGGCAGCAGATAATTGTTTTATGTAATGCAGTTGTGCAGCAGAAGCGTCAGTACTGCAGGTATCTCTTCTTGAGGATTTGTGTCAGTTTTGGTTTCTTGTTCTATAGTGATATTTTGCTATAAAATGGGGGGCGGGGTTGCTATGTAACTGATTCTTTCTCAGACAATATTTTAAAGTTGTTAGCAGTAGAAACTTTTTGTACAATAACCCAACCTGTGTAAGTAGAAAAGGGAAAGATTACTCTTTTCATTTTATAATGAGTGTATATATTCACTTCTGATTTTCCATATGCATATTAATGTAAAATGGATGTGTGTTCATGCTTTCAGCCTACCTACAGAAGTACCAGTTTAAGATGTGTGTCTTTCTTGTCTAACACTATAAATAATGTATAAATGAACTCTTAACTCAGGATTTCTGTTGTGAGATCTATGTGCATAAGAAAAACAGACAACACTGAATAGAGGCATTTTGATAGAATATATTCAGAGGATAGGTGTATACTGAGTAAAAATTCTCTCTGTATTAAACATAGCAGGTATGAAGTAATTAGAAAATGTTAAAATATGCCCATATCCTTGTGAAGGATTAAGGGCATCCTATTTATGTTATGGAACCGTGGTCAGAACATTTTAAACTCTGCGAGGTTTTTGTGAGTATGGAATCTAGATGTTTTTAGTAACATAGTTCAATGTTCAGGTGTGTTTTCTGTTGTAGATGGT
Source organism: Athene cunicularia (assembly GCF_003259725.1). NCBI lineage: Eukaryota > Metazoa > Chordata > Aves > Strigiformes > Strigidae > Athene > Athene cunicularia. The sequence goes on from NW_020799102.1 coordinate 2,074,924, forward strand.
ATCATGTAACTGAAGTATTTTAGACAGCAAAATATAGATGTGGAAGTATATGGTGAGTATAAGAGCATTTTTTGATTGATTCTGTGTAGGCAAGTATTGCTTGCAGTTGATGAGGCTGGATCACAGTAATTCTTTAAAAATTAACTAGTTATTTAAGTAGCTATTAGGTAACAATCATTACAGTTAGGCTGATATTTAGCTGTTTGAGTAATGATACTGGGAAGACACTATAATGTAGCTTCCTATGCAAGATTATCTTTCTTATAAATACATAAGGGTGCCTTGAGTAGTTACACCTGCTGTAATACTGCTCTGAAGAGAGGGTATGTGGTTTTCATAGGGCAGTCTGAGTTACAGGCTTCTAGCAGTGCCCCAATGACCGTGTGCAGCCCCTTCATAGTAAAATAGTTTATAATTGGAACAATATTATTGGTACATGCATTTTTTTCCTTTAATAAATTGATCATTTTATCATTCTCTATCAGTAGGATTAATATTTCATCTCTGTTTAATCTGCAGGTCAGTGGAGAAGGAATATGGAGGACCCAAAGAGATGTTAGGTTTAGCAGAAATTAATCTTCTATACTTTTTGTAAACCTTTCTATGTAGAATGGTTGTAATACCTGACAGACATAAAATTAAGATTGAGATCCACTCCTCCCTGAACTTTCCATCTAATTAAGATAGTATAGTGAATGAAGCATCAAATGAATAGAGAGAAAAAAAAAATTGTCTTTAAAGGTTTTTCAGTATGGATAGGGAGTCTGTTACTGGAATTGTAGATTTAATTTTTTTTCAGGGAGGAGATGTGGGTGGAGAGAATGCCTCAGATGTTGGCCTGCTTTGTTTATTGTCTGTAGAGATGTAAGTTTTGGCAGATTTTGAGCAAGCTAGGCCTATATGGAGTATGTAAAGGTAGTTTCTCTTCACATCTAAAGCTGAGGTGAAAGGATACTGTTTGCCATTTTAATTAGGAAGCTTTAGTGGCTTTATTTTCTTAAAATCTGTGGTGAATTATTTTAATCAGTGTTGCTGACATGTACTTTCTTGTGCTTTCAAATGGGACATTGTCTGCTCTATGTAACAATCATCCAACACCATTCTGAAATGTCATGAATGCATTAAAAGTATCTTCTGGAAAATGCCAGAAATGCCAAGTATTGGTAAGTCCAGGTGAGTTTTTTTTCCTACTGTTGAGTGTGAGATGTTTAAACTATTATGTAATTATGCGTTTCCAGGTTAAATGCAGAACTCCATGGATGACAAAAGCTACTGTAACCTGATGGACAAGTTGTCCACCTGTACCGAGACTCAGCACATACAGCTGGCAAGGCCTTTCTGTGCTGACCCAGTGGTCACGTTTCACATGTCCCCAGAAACACCAAACCAGGTCACTTGCACTGAAGATTTGTTCCTTCCTTTCATGTCTGAGCATCTCATAATGGAGAATTTCTACAGTGAGCCCTGCACCTTTCCCTACCAATTGCCCTATTATAATTACTGTAGAAGTGAGTACTCCTATGGGCCAGCTTTCATCAGAAAGAGGAATGAGAGGGAAAGACAGAGAGTTAAATGTGTCAATGAAGGCTATGCTAAACTGAGGCATCACCTACCTAAGGAGTACTTGGAGAAACGGCTCAGCAAAGTAGAGACACTCCGTGCTGCAATAAGATACATTAGTTACCTGCAGGCTGCTCTGTACAGTGATTCTGTGATGGCAGACGAGAATGCCGTGGAGCCAAGCCAAGCACCTAAAGCACTTAAACAAAACCAGTTCTTAAAGACAATCTAAACCAAGCAGAAGGTATCATCTCTGGGAACCTAGTAACCACTGTATTATTAATGATGTGTGTGTTCCTGGCATGTCTTAGGAGCAGATCATATTATACATCAGTATCAGCCCACAGAGAAGAGTTTTAATTTTGCAGATAGTAACTACACTTAGATACCAAAAAGACAACTGGGAGATCTCACCTGAATGGCCTAAGTTAGTTAATTCATGGAAATAGGAAAGCATTTCTAAAATTGTCACCAAACCAAAAATGTAAAGCATGTGAAGTAACTGTATGTATTGTAACCTGCATGCTTTTAAATAAAATCTTTTCACTGATGAGATTGATTTCTCTTATTTTCTGTAATGTTACTGGTTTATTCACATGTGCTTTCTTAAAAGATTTTTGGTCTAACTGACAGTGTTTCTCTTAAAAGGCCTTTTTAAATGTTCCCAGGAATGTTGTTAGATGCCAACTGAAATGATAACTTAGTTTAAAAGGGGGAAAATAAAAAGAGAAGGGTAGCAGCTCTTGGAAGTACAATTGCTGAACATAGGAAGAGCATAATGTCTTGCAAGTGCTGTTCCATCCTTATTGATGAATATTTGAATCCCATTTAAAAATGTTGATTTAGCCTACTTTCTATTGAAAATTTAATTCTTCTTCAGCTGTCAGTGCCCTTAAAAATTACTGGAACTGCTCATGCAATACACACTACAAAGAGATTTGTCAAGATCTTGACCTTGTGGGGGGAAAAAACCCTGCAACAGAAATTTTTCAGGACTTTGACTGATAATGGTTGACCTCTGGGTTGGTCTTTACAGAATGATGGACTGGGAGGTCAGGACTGTTGATGGTTTCAGTTAAGTGGTATAGAATGCATTTATGCAAAGATGAAGAGAGTGTTCTTAACATTTGCTGTATGTGAATTGTATTATTGATATTAACGTTTCTGCTGACAGCATGAGAGCAGGTAGTCTGTGGGTGCAGCAGAATGTACAGAAAATGGTTACAGACTTCCTAAGTGCTGTATATTTGTTCCTAATTGCAGTCATCCACTCTGTCTTGTTTTTATAGCAATGATTTGAAAAATGCCTACAAAATGCAATTAACTATTCCTCCCCCCACCCCCTCAAAAAAAAAAAGTAAAAGTTAACATTTGTTAAGGAGAAAATGAAGATAAGGGATAATAGTAGAGATTAACAGGTAGATTTCTGCGTTGTATTCTGACATGTTTTTGATACACACTTTGTAGGAAAAGGGTAGAATGCATTAATCCTTACCCTTTATTGTGAAAAGGGAAAGTTTGTAAAGTGATTCGACCTCAGTTTGTCTCAGCTTCAACCTTTCTGTCTGCATTTAAAAGCAATTTATTTGTCGCACCCTGTGATGGTGGGCTTTTCTTTTTTCTAAATCTGAACTGTAGCTTCGTATGATGCCCTGCAGTAGTAGGCAGAAAGCTTAGAGGACACTGTGCCCTCTTATAATCCCTTCTCTGACCCTACAGTCTTCTACTGCAATATGTAGATCAACAGGGAATTGAAAATTGAGTGGATGTGTGGCAGACAAATTGTCCTCTCTAGTCATGTTCCTCCGTTTGTTTTGGGTTTTTTTAACCAGTAAGGTCAGGATGTCTGATCCTGGTAGTAACAACTGTGGCAATCTCCGTAGCAACTAGGAAACACTGGCAGCAAATGGCTTCCTGCATCAAACAGGCAAAAGGGAAAGATTTCTGCACTGGGACTAAATCAAAATCGACCTGATGTAGTGTTATCAATAGCTGGTAAGTTTGAAAAGCTGCTGTGGTGAAGTACTTGGAGTTATCCAGAAAATAAATCAGTGTTGTGCAATTGCCTTTGTCAGTGCCCTGTTTTATACAGAGAGAAGGGACCTGGCTCTCAGTGGTAACGGCACTGAATGGGTTTAAAATGTGCTTTAACGTAGAATTGGTAATTGCGTTTCCTCACAAAGTATTACAGATTCCATCTTGTTTGGGTTTGATAATAGGGGAGTTTGTGTAGTTGTGAAACAAGTGAATAAATCGTATTGATTTGTCAACTTTAAGATGTATTTTGCAGCAGTTAATCCACTCTTCTTGTTGGTTTGGTGTGCTAGTTTTCTGAAATTGTGTTTATCTGTGAGTCCTCATAAAAAGGACTCCTAGATCATATCTCTTAGAGAAGAAATAAAATAACATTTAAATGTAATATGAGTGCTTCAACTGTATTTTGTAAATTAGGTGCTTAAAACTTGCATGGAAATTCAAGAACATAAATTTTACTCTAAGCATGCTAAATACTTCTAAGAAATATTTTTTTTTAAAAAAAGGAATGAAAGCTTGTCTACTACATCTTGTCAGATTACCACAGATACCATCACATCATCAATTTTACTGTGACAGCCTCTGAATAGTTATCACTCGTCAAATCTGAGCACCTTATTCTTTCTTATGGCAAGCCATAATCCTACTGTTATAAAACATGACAGGACAGCTGAAAGATCAAAATATTTCCTCTTAATACATCACTATAAATAAAACAAGTAACAGGCAACTGTAACATCATGTTCGAAAACTGTCACGTTTACTCAGCTTGTCAACTTCAGCTGTAGTTTCTGCCTCGGCTTGTAAAATAAAAATCTGGCTGGGACTGTGTATGAGAAAGCTTAAAGGAGAGTGTAGGTATAAGAAAAGAGCTGGATGTTAGAGAGGGAAATAAAAGTTGGAAGGAGGTGAAAGCTATTGCTTTCCTGGGTGTTTTGCCAGCATTTCTAGTTTCCTTGGGTGTTTCTGTCCCTCTGCCAGGTCAGGATTTGGGTGACTGAAAAATCACTGAAGTCAGTGATACGGGTTCATCTGACCAAATGCCACTCTGGATATTTTGAATTCATTTTTTAAAAATAAAAAACCTAAATAACTACTGAGTTTTGAGGTACCCTGGAAAGCATTTGCTTTTGTTGGAAAAAGCCAGTACATTGTCTCTCTTCTACCAACAGATCACACCTGAGTCCTGCAGGTGGCTGCTTTGGCAAGAATGGCTTGTTCAGAAGGGTTCCTGCCTGCGGCTCGTAGGTATTGCAGCGCCATGCCAGCTCTGGACAAAATCTTGTCCTCCAGCATCGTCCCTACTGCCAACCCCTGCTGCAGGAGCTCTTTTGTAGTGCATCCCGCCTGGATCGCCGAGCCCCTCACCCCCCAGAGGTAAAATCAAGTTCTTGTTTGAGTCTGTGACTTGTTCCTGATATCTAATAGGATAAAACATGCTGGTGTGTCAGATTAATAAATTAATGGCTTGAACATCATTTGAGCTTTCTCCTCCCCTGCACTGGCAGGTTTTTAGATGGTATTAACTAAAGAGATTTGCTACCCTGGAGATTGTGAAAAGCAAAGCCTGAGTAAACCTCCTATCAAAGAAACATTCCTTTAATATTATTTGGATAAATAAAAGCATCTTGCGTTAGCAGCTGTCTTCTGTGAAATGTTTCTAATGCTTTGTGACGGGGGATTATTTTTCCTGTTTTGAACTCGAACCTGTCAGCAACCAGCAGCTTCATTGTTTATTTTTCTGTTGGTCCCTCAATGCCTCAATGTAAACTGTCAGCTACAGTGCTCTCGAGCACCTAAGCTGTGCTCTGTGCTGGAGATGGCTCCTTTCTCCTGATCTTAAGGGTTGCATTGGCTCACCATGTAAACAGCGAAGGTGGTAACGCAGGTGATAGTAGCCCAGGATTCCAGTGTACTGCTGGCTCACTTCCTCTAAACTCAAAACCAAAGAAATCTGGATAAAAAACAGGCACTGATGTGTGTTTTCCCCAAGAGCAAGGAATTGTCCCAACACAAGCAACTTTTTTTCTTTCTTCCCACATGTTTTGGCCTGTGGGAGTGCTACAAAATGAGGTGAAGTGATCTGGTTCTTAAATCTTACAAGATTTTTTTTTTAATGACCTACAGAAGTTGTTTCTCCTGATGCTGACCCATTTTCTTTTTCTTGAGGTGCCAGTGGATCAGCCGCTGCTTCCCCTCCCCTGGCCCAGCATGGAAGAGGCTGAGCGCATCGGGGAGATCAGTGAGCTTAGACAGCAACATCCCTGTGCTGGTGAGAGGGGAACAAGATGGATTTTATTACGAGGGTACAGTAAAAGAGGAGATAGAGGTGAGTGATGGCTGCTGTGTGGTAGTCATGAGTGTGTGTAATGGTGTCCAGTCCACCAGCAATCCTCATGCACCACCTGAGTTTAGTGTAGCAGTTTTGACTTCAGCTGGTGCATGAACTGGAGAAAAAATTACTGGGACAGTGGATGCTCCTGGTTATGTTGTTTCATAAAGCTCCCGACATGCCTGATTGCAGGCTGTCCTCACCTCCTGCTGCCTGGCATGCCAGGTGAGCCTTTTATATGCAGCACAGCCTCAGGCACCAGTAAACTAATAATGATCAGATCCTTGCTCTGCTAGCCGCCTTCATTGAGTCCATTTCTAAGAGTGAGCAAGCATGTTTCAGGGATCCTCATCTTGTGCAGAAGATGGGTGCCCCCAAACTCCCAGTTCCTGGTGAGAGCAGTGGTGTTGTGCACCTTGCAAGAGCAGGCCCCCTGCTTCTGCTGGCGCTGGGCATTGAGCCAGGCTCAGACAGTGTGAGTGCTGTTGTGAGCAGTGTCCCGGCTACTGTTGTGTGTAGACACATAACCATCAATAGCACAGGAAAAGTGTTAGTGTTTTATGTACACACTTCCAGCTTGAGTCAGCTACGGACCAATGGCTTGGTGTATTTTCAGAAATGTTAGTGAAAGCTTTAATTCATTAGTTTGTTAGCACTTCAAACTTAACAGAAAAAAGAACCTATTCTTTCTCAAGAACAGGGAAGTACCTCGTTTCATTGTTGATGGAAAGCCTCTTGACAGGCCTTAATTTAAAAGAAAAAAAAAAAATCCCAACCTCTCCCCCCCACAAGAAGCAGAGTTAGTGTTGCATGTAATGAGGAAGGACTTGGGCATGACTGAAGACCAGGTCTGAATGGCTTCAGTGTCCCTTGTTACCTGGCACACAGGGCATGGTTTGTGAAATCCAGTTGCACTCTATCTGTAGCTTTTTATCTTGGGGAAGAAAATAAAGGTCCTAGTGGCAGTAAATCTGTACATACGCTTCACTCAGCTTGCTTTCTGGTGAGCCTCACAGACTGTGTCAGTGCCAGACTAACACTGCATACTATTTAGCTGCTGTTGAGACTTGCTTTGTGTTTTGACCTAGCCACATAGCCACAGAATGGTCTTCTGGTGAAGGTTGCATTATGGACTGTTTTTCAGAGGAACTATTATTTTGTTCCTGGTAACAGAGTGAGAGAGGCATGTTCCTGGTAGAGTTTGCCAAACCACTTGTGTCATGTGGAAGGCTTCCAGTGTGTGTGCAAAAAACAGCAAAAGATAACATCCTGGAATATGTGAATGGCATGAAGCACTCCTTACTCCCTGGAGACAAAGTGCTGGCACCCTGGGAGCCAGATATGGCCAGGTATGGCCCGGGAACCGTCCTCATGGGTATTGAGACAAGGGACCCCTTACGAGGTAAGACAGATACCACCTCCTTCCTTGCTTTGCTCCAGAACATGAGTGAGACTGTCAGGATAAACTCTTGTCATGGTGCTACTGCCAGAGAAACACCGGTGCACAGACAACAGTTTAGTGTTGCTTAAAGGTTGCAGGAGCTGATGGGACTTGCTGATGGATATCTGCATGTAACCTCACCAGTCTGACCCTACGGAAGCTGTGACCCATAAAACAAGTCACCTTCAGTGTCCATGAATGTGCTGTTTCCTGTCTGCTTGGACACTGGCCTCTCCATGAAGGATACAAGTGAGGCAGCTCTCAGGAAGCACCTGTTGGTGCTTGAAAGCTCACATTTGTACCAAATGGTACATCCAGGGGTGATTTTATCACCCAAATGTAGGAGATTTCAACAGCTCAGTCATTTTTCCCATGTCTGACGGTCAAGCTCCACTGACATCAAAATGTTCTCGGAGCATTACTGCTAACTTGGTCAGCAGCAACAAATGTTACTCAGTCATTTTCTTGCGCATCTGATGACAAATCGGGAGGAAAGATTCTGCCAGGCCTGTTGTCACATTGACAGTGCCCTGGCTGCCCATTCCACCCTCCATGATGTTATGATGATGTGTTACAGAAAGGGGTGATGTTTGATTCTAACATTTGACAGGAGTACATAAAGTGCAAAGCCTGATCTGTGTATGTGTGCTGCCCTGGCAGGCTACCTGCTTACGGCTGCTTACTTTTTCTCTCAACAGCCTCAGAAGATGAAGAAATTATAGTCCAGTTCTGGAATGACAAGACAGTGAAACTCCCACGAGGTGTGGCTCTGTGGATCCCTCCTAGCCTGTGGGAGAGGATTGTAGAGATGATCCACATGCCTTTCACCAGTAGGGTGAAGCCCAGAGAAAGTCCAGACATTAACTCTTGTAATTTTTCCTGCAGTCCCAAAACAGCCCTGATTCCTGTTTGTGCTGTGCGTAGCCTTGCAAAGCACCACTTGCTCTGCTCACCCTGCTGGCCACATTTCCACTATCACTGTGATGGTACATGCTGTTTGTCAGCATACGTAAGGTGCATCTGCTGCTGCCATCCCCGTGTTGATGCCTGGTGGCCTCTTCCATCCAGGTCTCTGGTCTTTCAGAGTGAAACTGAAGAGGCAGAGTCCAGCAGCAAGCCCTCTCCATGCCTTCTAGAACTGAAAGGCCCCAAACAAGAAGCAGCAGCAGCTGTGGCAGCATCTTCCCCCTCTTCTGATTCAGAGTGTGACCTGGAGCCATTCCCCACAAAGAGTACTGTGGTGGACAGTGCTGTTAACACAGGCTCCAGCTGTCTTCAAAAGCCCAGGCTAAAGGATTCTGCAAGACTTGAGTGGAAATATTGGAAAAGAAGCCACCACAAGTCCCATCCCTCTGATCCAGGTACCTTTTAACACCCACGCAGGGAAGCAGCAGCCAGATGGAAAAAACCTAAATGTGTTCTGGGTCCCCTTCATCTGGGCAGCCGCTTTGCGTGTAGTGTATTGGTATAGATACTATGAATTTGCATATCAGTCTCTGGTACAGTGTTTCCCCCTCTCCAACGTTTCTCCTGCCTCATTTTGCGTGCTAGCTCTTCTTTTGGCAACTCATCCAATGGAAAACTACCACAACTGATTTTATTTGGAAGCATAGATATCCCTCTCTTTGTTCCCCATCATTTTCCTACACTTTTTATGATGGTAAGATCTTCATTAACCTTTGTAGCTAGTCCATGAAGAATAACCCAAAAGAATTCATTTCGGGCTTAAAAGTATGTTTTCCTCTCTTCTGAAATGAATGTTTCTCCATTTTAGTTCTGGTTTCACTCTTACACACAATGTTACTTCTTCCCAGGACTTGGCAATTGCAGCAGCACATGTACAAAGGATAAGCCGGAATCCGAAGTCATCTCTGTTGGGGATGTGTCCTGTGTTGCCCCGAGTAATTGGAGTGCACTGTCTGAAACCATCGAGCAGTCTCCCAGAGGGCAACTCACAATGAAAGAAATCTTCATAGACCAAGATTTCAAGCCATTGTTGGAGGTAAGGTAATCTGTATTAACACTGTATTTATGTAAACATACAGGTTGTTTGAATGGAAGAAAGATTCTTGTTAATGGTCTAGAAGCTGGCTAGAAAAATACATTGTTTCTAACTGTTTGCTAAGGCCATCCACCAGTTTTGTGACAGGCAGGAACCTTCACCAAAACAAAACATAAATTCCAAAACCCTAAAGAAGGGCTGAAGCTACTTGGTGAAATGGAAAAGACCAGTATGGAGCTTCATGCAGACATGCTGTGTTAGCAGTGTCACAGCTGTGCACTGAAGTGACATGCTTTGCCTTTTGATAAAACTAAAAAGAAACCAGAGTGGTTTCATTCTAGCCTCAAACTGGCAGCATGGATCACAGTAGTGGATGCAATGTGGTAATACAGATTATGACATGCTTTTATTCCTGTGAAACAGCCCTTGTTGTTTTTAAACCTAGAAGGTACATTGCTACTTCTTGAGATAGCTGAAGCAGTTATGTAATACAGACTTCATCAGAAGTAACTTGCCACAAAGAAGTGAAGGTAGAGACCAGGCTTCTTGGAGGTGCTCTCTGTGGGGCTAATGTCCTCCCACTATATTCACCAAAAATCCCCCTAACTTCTAAAGAAGCAAAAGTTTGGGTCAAAGCCTAACAGTTTCTGAAAAGCGTTCAGTCTTATTGGATGCTTTTGTGTTTCAACAGTAAAGCTTGTACTAGCACAGAAACAGTGACCATTATTAAAGCTGAGTGAGGCAGAGGTGCCTAGTTTACAGCCAGGAAAGCAGCAGTTACAAGGACACTGATACTTTCTTTCAGAGTAGACTTCCAAGGGATTTGTTTTCTGTCCTCCAGGAAGGTTTTACAGCATCAGAAAAAGATATAAAACAGAAAGAAATAAAACAGAGTCAAATGATAAACATAAAGCAATTTGTATAGAAGATGATGAACTTGATGATATAGACCATGTCAGAATAGGACAGAAAAAACAGCAAAGAGCTCATTTGCAACAAACCAGAGACACATTATCAAACAGAATTCAATAAATGTACAACTGATGAAGTTCAGGAGCTGAAATTTCATGTAAACTGCTTATACTACATCAGTGTTACATTTATTAAGCAAATCAAGTTCTGATTTAGGTACTGTCTCTTTAGAATACCTTTATGGATAACTGTATAATTTTAATAACTGAGAAACTCTTATTTCCATGCACATCAAATTTCAGCATACTTATTCTCTACTCCAAGGTGTTGTATTAAATTCCTAATTATTTGAACTTGACTTTACAATTCTGGAGAGATCAGGTAAACTAGTACGAGGACTAAAAGCCTGAACAGATGCACAGCAAGGGTCTAATAAACCTCCAATTTGTCTACAGTTCTCTTGAGTCAGCCAGAGGAATTCAGCATAGCGGTTTTTGTAGAAAGCCAGAAGGAATGGAGAAACAATACAAGTTGGCAGCTGAAAGTATTTTTTTTCCAGGATTAAAGTGTAAGAGAAAGTAAGGAGAGGGTAAAGGACCTGCTACTGTACACACAAACAACAAAATGCTTAGAGATCAAGCATTCAAGTTGCTGAATTTTATATTCCCATGAAAATTAACTGAAACACTAATACCATCAGCTACAAAAAGATTATATATATATATATATATATATATATATATGCCATGTCATTAATTTGAACTGTGGAACCTGATCCTTCAGGAGAGTTAAGTATCCAGGGGGTCTCATTAGTGGAACTGCTCATGTTTAAAGTGTATGAGCTTGGCCATAAACTGCAGCATGAAGTTGCTCAGTGATACTTTTCCCCTGCAGGAAATAAGAGGTAATTCAGAGTACCTGACTGCCTCCTGAAAAAGGCAGCTGGCTGGTGTTTAGCCCAGGTAAGAGCCTGCAGAGACAGGACTTGAAGGGGCAATGCTTTATGAGCCTATACTGAAAGTGTGACACACATTCAAGCGCCTTCCTGAGTTGGGGTCCTAGACAGTAAATTTCATTGGCATTTTATTTCTTTGTCAGAATAATAAAAGTACAGATAGCAGAGATGTTTTGTGAGTCAGCTGCTCTAAAATCAGTGCCAGCCCCCAGAAGCTCATGTACATCCATATTTACACATGGATCATGCTCTCTATGGTCAAGAATGTGACATGGACATTCTGTCTGAGAATAATATAAAAGAAGCTGTCATCACAAAGACTAAATTGTATTTTATTCCACTGATTGTATCTAATTGTTAAAAGCATAAAAACCTGGAATTACACAGTCACATAATCAGATCTAAGGCATACAATGTACAAATATTTATAAAATCAGTGTATAAAATGGGCTGCATATAATTGCATTAAGTAGAAAACAAATGTACAGGCCATAAAAATGGAGTCCCAAAGAGGAGGATACTATTAAAGTGCTAACAATAAAAAGATATACATAGCTCATTACATGCATTAAAACAGCCTCGTATTTTATTCCTGTGATTGCCAAGAAACCACAAACGTCATAGAACAAAAGTTAAATTAACACTTTGTCCTGCATTGACATCTACCACATGGGTTTGTTGCACCATGTCCTCTGAGGTTGCTGTGACAGAATAGGTGCCAGGAGAAACTTCAATGTAAATGTCTTCAGAAGCTTGTCTGGTCTTTAGGGGAAAAAAACCCAAGTTTCATTACTATTTAGTCATCTTATATTTCCCACAAAAATAAAAATTTTGAATTTGGATTAAAAAAGTTACATTTCAGCTATATAAATGTGCTAACATTTTTCAAAATATACAGGCAGCATGGACAAAACTCTAAAACATTTCTGTCAGTGCAAAAATTAGTAAGTGCCATATCAAAGTATTACATCTAATGTTTCAATCAGTGGAAATAATCAACATGTTCTAATATCTGCCTCACAGAACTGAAAGTTACCGACCTAAATGGTTTTGAACATAACCCTGGAAAACATCCATACAAGGGTGCTCCCCCTAATTTGTACTGTGGTACACATTCCATGTTTCTCATCTTTTGTGACTGAGAAGTTCCTGAAATTAATTTGGTGAGGTGTTAGGCTTTGAAAAATGAAAAAAGTTTTCTTTTCCTTGAGGAACAGAAGTCTTTGGAGAGACTGTATGAGGGCCAAGCATAACTGGCTGAGCAACTGCTGTGTGCCTTGCTGCATGCCTTTCCTCAGCACAGGGAGTGTCAGGAGAACAAATGAGGTGAGACTTGGAGAACTGCTAGATTATTGCTGCTGATGCAATTCACAAGAGCCTAAAGATTAATCATGGTGTTTGACATTCTGTACCAGTCCAAAATATGAAGTAGACTCTTAACTGGTTAGGTGCCAGAATGACACAATCTGGTTTGTAATTAATTGTGCAAGTCTCTGTATGCCCATTCTACTGCCCACCTATACATACGTAAGGATTGTGAATGCACTACTGGTAAATCTTCTGTGCCATCACAAAGTCTCCATACCCAATTACAAATTTTGACCAGTTTTATGCAAAATGATAAGGAAATGCCAGATCTCAATTTAAAAAAGTATTCTATAAACTTACATGTCGCTGGCAAGTTTTAGCTTGTCTGGGTGCTACAGAGGTTTCCGTTCTCTGTAAAGAAAAATATACTGGTTTCTAATGATACAACACAAAGGCAAATTCAGCCCCTGAGAGAAGGGATGCTTTATGTACATGAAATTTTCCCCTCCACAGAAGAACTGGGATGATGCTGATTGGTACCACCAGAAGTTACTTTGCCTTCCCCCCTCACCTGGCAACAGAAGACTCGGATCAGTCCAGGCGTCAAGCCACATACATTAGTGTAAGCAAGTGTCACAGACAGTAGATAGGTAACAACTGTCTTGTGGTGAGGGACAGAATAACCTTTAAAAAAAACCAAAACCACCTACTTACTTCCTCTTCAGAGGACTCCAGCTCTCTTTCCCTTCCTTGCCTGCTGTGGTATCTGCAGATGTGTTTGATTTCATGCTCTTTGCATCTAGAGGCTGCCATGAAGCTATAGTACTTCTGGACAACAACAGAAACAAGAGTATTATGTAGAGAAGCATCAAAGCCATGGTCACAACTACTGCAGATTTACAATTAAAAGTAGAACTGCACAGCTACTGACTTTCTGTATTAATTGGCTGGCTTATTCTTGTGTAAGGATGAAAACAATGCCTGGATGTCCACAGGACATCTGCATTCTGGTACAAAACTGTCAGCCCTGATTTTAGATGCCTGTCTCCTGACACATAGGGACTCTAACACCTCACGGCTGAACTCATGAAAATATCAGGAGCAATGCTCTGGAAACATCTGCCTAACCAGGCTCTGCAAGAAAAGCTCTGGTGGATGTGTATGCAAGCTAGGTGCTTTGCAACCTAGCCAGGGAAGACTGATTCTTCAGGGCATGGGCAGGAGCGGTGCTCTAAAAGTAGAACACGTTAATACTAAAAAATGAGTTGGTAAACAATCTGAAGTGTCTTCAAGGCTGGTATCAGTAGCATAGCAGTTTTGAGAATTGTATTTAAGTCCACAGCAGCCCTTTTCTGGCTCCACAGTAAAGGTACTTGAATCTTCTCCACTGCAGATTAAGTATTTGAGTACAGCTCTGCTGCCATCTGTTGTCACCAGAGAACTCCTCCCAGAGTTACCTTTTTGATCATGGGGACCAGAAAGTTCCAAAATACCTATTTCATTTCACTTCTATTATCCTTGTCTCCAATTGTCAAGACTAAACTTAACAAAAGTAAGGCCAATAGCAATTCTTATTTCCAAATCTACTGCTGTGCTTTATTCCTTGAGGTTACGCACACAGCAACAGATCTGGTTGCTTGTATTGTGGTTTATTGTGGAGCTATGTCCCAAAATACATTAAATACTCTGACCTATTGCATAATGCTCCACAGAGCATCTCTATCAAAGAAGGTGAGCTGGATCCTTTTACGTGATGTCACTGAGCAAATAAATGCCATCAAACTTTTGGTAAGAAATGTGGATAAACTTTAGTCCCTTAGTAACTCTAAACAACTCATCTTAAATCACAATTTTAATCGTTTGCCTAAATGGTTATGTTGGCTGTGGATTTTTATTTGCACTTTGTAAACTTTACCCATGAACTTGTAGGTCTGAAAATTCCCCCCTCCCTCACCTTTTATGACTTTTCTCTACAGAGGATGACTGAAACAGTATTGTCTTGGCTGATGCATAACTGTGGAAGTCACCCACTGCTTGTTCAAGCTCTAATACTAACAGGACAGAGGATGAGTCTCTATACACAGTTACATTTTTGTTTCATCTTGTGTAAAAATATTCCACCAGAGTTGTAGGATTAACTGTGTCTGTAGTGCTTTGAAATGAAAAAGAAATCACTTAAGAGTAATTAGCTGGTGTGTGTTGAACTAATGTTTTCTCTAATTTAACTGAAAACTTAGCCTCTGTTATTAACTCTGCAGACAAGAGCTCCCTGCTGCATTATGATAACAGATCCTGAAGGGCAGATGATGTAAACTGTGATGGGAGTTTTCAGAGACTATAACGCAGTAGTTGGGCTGCATGGCTGCATTCACAAGGATGAGCTGCAGAGATGATCATACCCTGCAGAGTAACAACAGCCAGCAGCCAGAGCCAACATGAAAGCAGTGGAGCTGTGTATGTGTGCCGTACTTCTCCATTTCTACTTATCACAAAGATGTGGTGCTGCTCGGAACTGAGCACAAGCTCCTTAGCCAGTAGCAACTTCCCAAATCCAGTTTGCTTCAACAATACTGGGGAGGTTAACTCTCTAAGTTCAGAGCAAATGTGACACAAAGCAGTCTCTTTGCTCAAGATTCAGATTCTCCCTTACTTCTGACACCCAGAACACACTGAATCCATCAGCCAGCATGAACAGCTCATGTTGGCATGATGAAAACCAAGGGTTACTCTGTTGTAAAGCCACTCCATAGCAGAGGTGCAGAGGTACCCACCAGCACTGGAAACAACTCTGTACATTGTGACACCTGACAAGCCTGCCTACAGCGGTTGACACAATGTAATTTGTGATGTCATCTGACATTTCTGTCTCTCTAACCATATTGTCTTTCCACCAAGAAGTGAAGGAACCCTCTGCTAAAATTTGTACTGATACTGTCTATGGGAAATGCTGATAGTGGTGCTTATCAACTCAGGTGGTACCAGTTGCTCAGGGTAACACTGGTAAAACCTACCATGTAATCTACCACATGATGGCAAATGCCCCAAATTTCTTAATCGAGGCTGGCATCACAGCCTTGCTGGCTAAGCTCTTGCTGTGCAATGAGCAAAACTGAAGTCTAATTTCTGCAATTTTAGCAAAAGTAGTGCAAATGGGCCTCTGCCTGGCACATCATACACAGTCTCCTTTGTACAGACCTGGGATTAAAACCTCACCTCGCATTCCTTTGTGGCTTGATTCATCAAGTTCATGAGTGAAGTGAATGCTGCACTAAGGCGTTCTGAATCTTCTTCCTGCAATTAAAGACAATTTTTGTAACTCATAACGTGGTGTGAATCGCTTAGAGGTAGAAAGTGTCAACTGATCAAACAGCAAAAAACTGCTAGTGCTGGAGGCTGTTCCGGGGGTGACAGTCCCGTGCAGCCCCCGCTGCAGCGCGCCCACCACCCTTCCAACGGCCCCGACACGCACCCGGCAACGCCGGGACACCTGCCACAGCCAAGGGCTCACCGGTGGAGCGGCCGCCTCGCCCAGCCGTCCTGCAGAGCACCGGTAACGTAAGTGCCCTTGCCCTTCCCCACGCAAAACGCAGGGGAAGCGGCCAAGTGTGAAACTGCGGGACGCATTTTAAAATACTCTAGCTCGTTAAAGCACGTACCCGGCCCGGCTCCCCCCACGTACACAGGTACACCCTCACACCCCTCACGGACACGAGCGATCCCGCCACTATTTAAGGTCGCAGCTCTCGGCACTTCCTATTTATCCGGCAGCATTTCTGCCTCCGCTGCCGCACTGCCTTGCCGCCGCCCGCTGCCCTGACCGGGCCCGAGGCCGGGAGCCGTCCCGCCGCACTGACCGGGCCCG
>NW_020799102.1:2091379-2093901 GCF_003259725.1 Athene cunicularia
CCCGCCCCGGGGCAGGTCCCCCTCGGGCCCGGTCCCGCCGAGAGATCTAGGGGCTGCGTTTTCCCCTCACGTCACGGCTCTGGGGCGGGCCCGCGCCCTGCCCTGCCCTGCCCTGCGGTAAAGCCGCCGCCCCGGGCGGGGGAGGAGCGTCCGTCTCTGAGCTTCCCTCAGGGGCGCCGCTCCCGGTAGGGACGGGTCCCCGTGGGGCGGCAACGGGGAAGCGCCGAGAGCAGCTGCGGGGTGCTGAGCCCGGGCAGGTTCGCCCCGCGGTCTCTAGTGGGAAGCGGTACCCCTGGGTTTGCTTTAAACCGGCGAGGTACAAAACAGCGGTTGCGGTACGTGCTGAGTGAGACAGGTATTGGTGAGGCGACGGAGCGCCGGCTCGCCAAAAAAAAAGCCCTTTCACTTTGGTTAGTGAAAAGAAAGCATAAAGTGTTTTGGCCTACTGCAAGCAAGATTTACCAAACAAGCCAGTTTGCTCCCTGGAAGCTGCTTCCCGCCCAGGAAGGGTTTCCAGCAGGACAGTGGGTATGCGTGAGGCTTCGCCAGCCCCGCAGCGCGCAGTCCCTGCTCACACCTACCGAACAGACTTGGGAAGTCACTGTGGCTACATGGAAATTGGAGCCTCTCTGGCTTTACTAACCTCCTTTGCACTGAGGTGACAGTAAGAAGGGCAAAATAAGAACAGAAACTTTCTTTAAGTGCAGTATGGCCAAGGTTAACAAGTAGGCCCTGATTTTTCAGATCTTTCATTCTTGTTTGTGTAGCTTTGCTAGCTGTAATCTCTTTGGCAAACAAGAAAAATAGTATTGTCAAAGTTTACATTTTATTATCATCTTTCAGTTGCTTAAGCAGAGCAGCAGCCAGCTACTGTAATAAACATACCCTTCACGGCTGCTTGTTGATTAACACACATTGAAGGCCCCGATTCACTGTTCAAATGCATCTTAACTTTAGCCAGGGTGTCGTGTACTCAAATAAAAATTTAGGCAGTTGCTGGGATGCTTAAGGTCTGGGGAACTAAATGAAAAATAATATTTGATGAAAGCAGCGTTAGCATGTTTGAGATGATGGCTTGATGTGCTGGAGAAGCAACCAGAACAGACTGCTTGCTGCTTAACTGGAAGTTGAGCATCTTTCTTCAAGCATCACTCCTTGTTATCATCAGTCTCCTGGAAAGGCGGATGGGTTTGCTATCTTGTTGTGCTTGTGAAATATACTTGAAAAGACCTCCTATGTAGTTTTCATAATGGGGAAAGAAAACTCTATTCATTTTATGTTCCTGCCAGGTAGTTGTAGTGGTAGCTTGTTGTTCAGGAGGTAAATTATTCCTTGTGTGTTGAAACTTAAACTCCCACCATTTTTTGAAGTTCAGTCACACAGTACTCCTTTTTGCAGCTGAGTAAATACATCTGTCCCAAGAAGGCTGACAGCTGAAATAGCTTTTGCTTTGAAACACACATTCACATCAGACTCCAGATGAGAGTTACCCTTATTTCCTGTACTTTCACTCTTTTGAAATATGATGGAGGTTTGTGAAACACTGGACATTTACACCAGCTTGCCTTGTTGTGTGGGATGATGGATAAGAATATCTCAAGACAATGTATCGTATTTTGTTGAAGAGGTGGCAAAGCTCAGAATAGTTTGAGTACTCAGCTCTGGGCTGAGACGTATCCCTGTGTAGGGGAGCATTTGCCTAACGCCGAGCGCCATTTTGGTTCCATTTCATTCAGTGGCAAGAAAGTATGCATGTGTTTAAACTTCAGAAAAGGTGTAATGCTGGAATTTGTATTTCTAGTTGCAGAATACATGTTGCTCTTCACTTTATTTTTCTTATTCCTATTATATTATCATTTGGTTAATATATTGTGAAGTGACTTGTTTTACAAATGCTTATATAACACTTCAAGATTTAGGTGCAGTCTTTGAATTTTGCAGTGCTCATGGTCTTGCTAACAGCTTAGGATCCTGCCTCTTTTGTATGGTTTTTATATCAAACGTCTTGTCCGGGTTTCTCATCTCTTGAACCAGCAGAAGCACCTGGACAGGCGCGGCATGGAGCTGGCCCTCACGATGCTGTTTGTGGCCGGTGTGGAGCCCTCGTGCTTGATGGCTTGTGCCAGGCAGAGACCTTCCTCACCCTCCAGGACAGGCGCTGCCTTGTACCCCGGCCTGCGTCGTCCCCCCCGAGTGGGCTCCTCCGAGCGAGCAGGAGCAGGGCGTTACGAAACTCCCGTCAGCAGCCGGTCCTAGTAGGCTGGATCTGGTCCAAGGTACCCGGTATGAAGTTCAGAGGCGTGCCGCTGCCTTCTTTCTCCACAGGTACTGTTACTCCGGAGCTACCCCGGGGAGCTGGGAAAGCGCGGGCGCCCGCCGTCCCGGGGGCTCGCCCGTACCCGGCGCCCTGATGGAAACCATCTGCTCGGCGCCGGGCGCAGGAAGCGCGCCGCTGCGCTCCTCCTTCCTTCCTTTCTTCCCCGCAAGCGGCTCCGCGTGGAGAGGAGCCCAGCACTCGTAGT
>NW_020799102.1:2093951-2157420 GCF_003259725.1 Athene cunicularia
GCGATCCCCGCCCGGGGGCAGCGCAGGTTGGCGCGGAGTCCTTGCGCACGGGCGGAGCTGGGAGTCGCTGGTGCGCCCCGGTGCCACCGCCGTGCCTCGCGGGATGTTGGTTCTCGGGTGCGTGGCGAGGGCAGGGGCACCCCGGAGGGACGGAGCCCAGGAGACCACCTCGGGGGACCGGGTTGGCTGTAGCTGGGCTGGGAGGTAGCCCCCCGAGCGTGGGCTCTGATCTGGAGAGAGATGGGGGGCTGTGGCGCTTTTTTTCCCTTTCAGTGCCCACTCGCATCGCCTGCCCAGCCGGCTGTAATGTTTGCGTGCGTGTGTAAAGGAGTAGAGGGGCCACCTGGACTCCAGCGGAAGACTTTAGGATCCCAAGGCGGATTTAGCTGAAGAGCTAAGGGAGCTGCTTCAGCAGTTCACTTGGTGGGAAAATCAGATGTACTGCTCTTGGCTTGGTACCAGCTGTTTGCTTTACTAAGGAGCAGTGGGTCACCGCAATCAAAGAGTAGCGGCTACATATGAGAGAGCCTTCTTATGTTTACTTCAGCTTTATCACTCAAATGCACTTTGAGTTTTAGTAGTCAAGCTGATTGAAGCCGGATGCATAGTATTACTGCATGGAGTATGTTACTAGTGCTGTTTTCTACACCCTTGTTTTACTGTTGCACTGACTTCGGGGGATAGGTTTTCTTTAATTTTTATTCTGAGTAGTCAGTCATTAACTTCAGCTAGATACTGAATAATCCAGTGAAAACCACCTAGCGTCATCAAAAATTGTGGAAGATAAAGGATGAAACTGTTAGTTGTAGTCTGATTTCTGGTGATGCAGAATAGAATGAAGTGAGGTTGATTTGCTTTTAAGACTTGATGGTGGTTTTTTTATATATGATTAATATATAGTCAGTAGATTAAAATATTCCATGTAATGGAAGGGTAAGTTAAAGAGCAAAGGTAGAAGTATCTTTCATTTAAGGTGAGATTTGAAAAAATCATGTATGTTTTAGGAATGTAAAAATTTGACTTTCATTTTGACGGGCAGGTTATGCAGGTGGCACAGTGGAAATCTGTTACCAGGTTGACAGGTGAGAGTAAGGTTATGGCTTTGACCATTCTTTTCCATCTTGCTTTAAGAGTAGTTATTTAAAGGAAAACTGAAACACATTTAATGAATTATGATTACTTTATCAAGTTACCTAAGAGTATAGCTGACCACCTTTTAAGGCTAGCTACATGCTATACACTGTTAAGTGTGACTAGACTGACAGGGAACTGCCATCTTGCTTCTGGAGTGGAACCAGTTTCCTCTGAGTGGAGGAGTGAGGAGCAGGGCTCCTTGGGAAGGGTTGATAGGGTGGGTGGTGCTGGGCCTCACTGAGACACGGAGACTGTCCTGGTCCTAAAAGTATATAGCGTGGATTTTCCTCTCGTATGCAGAAATAAGAGAGTCCAGCCTGGCCTGGCTTTCTTCTGCTCCCTTCAGGGTTCTAAACTGCCCCAGCCAGCTCGCTCAGTGCAGTCAGTGCCCCTCCTGGCGCTGGGGAGGAGAGGCGCCTTCTGTCCTACCCTACCCCTACAGCACGCTTGTGCTCTGGCTGCCAGAATTTGTGGCTGCTCCAAGGAACTCAGGACCAAGCACTGCCGTTTCCCTTTAAGCAAGTGACTTTTAACATATACTGTAGCTCTTTAAGGAGCGTGTGACCCCTTATTATTGGTGACCCTCTAAACCATTGTGTAATCTGTTGACTGTAACGTACCATGCCAATTTATTCTTGGTTGGGAAGTCTTGCCAAGGACTTGATGGAATAGCATGATTTTATCCACTTTATTGTTTTCATTGTGTTTCATAAACATCTAAGACCCTCTGGGAAGAATCACTGGGGCGGCTGGGCCTCCTTTTTTTAATTGCTGGTTAAATAAATGTTGCCAGTTTTAAAAAAAATGAAGTGGTATGCAAGATCTCAGAATGCCTGGAACTGCTAAGCACTCATGTTTAGGAAGCAGAACTATTTTTAGTGTAGGGGCATTTAAAGAAATGATACTAGCCCCTTGTGAAGAGGTCACTGTGAAGTGCACTGAAGAGTCTGCTTTTAACTGGAGAGCAAACCCAAGTTTCCCACAGTTGAATAAAGCTAAAGAACCAGATTTGTACTTTTTCCATTTAACTGGAGAGGGAGAGGGTGGACTTTTTGTTAGTTTACAGTAGTGGGAGTAAGGAGGCCCAAATTCTTATCATACAAAAAAAAAAAAAAATCCTGCTCTTGTTGAGACGCTTGCCTTTCGGTTCCCTCCAGTGTCTGCAATGGAGATGTAGGATTGAAAGGCATTTAGTGCTTTCTGAGAAGAGTTGGGAACTGGCAGCTGAGAATACAGTATATGTCACAACTCTCTTGAATGGATCCCTGACTGCCATTTTTATCTATAGCTAAATAAAGTAAAAACTTTTCTTTTTTTTTTTTAAAAAAAAAGCAAGCAAGCATGGGTATTGAGAACTCAAGGTGATTTGGGATCCTAAATCAATTCTGAATACAGGACTGAGGTTGCTAAATAAATTAATTTGGATCCAGAGAAGACTTCCCTCAACTCATCTGCCTGGAAAATAGAAATACTTGCTTTTGATGGCTTAAGAGAATGTGGTTTAGGTCAAAGTTACCACTGTGTGCTGGATCTATCATATCATCTATGGGGTCTTGAGTCATCTATGTATGGTTAATGTAACCCAGTTTCTTGCAGGGCAGAGGACCAACATCTGGACTGGTCAGACTTTCAGATGGTACCAAATGATAGCTGAGTCAAGTCGAGTTTCAGTCCAAGCTTCATTGATACCTTGTTTAACATAAATTCAGTTTAGATTATGAATTACCTTTTTGTTTCCCCCCCCCCCCCCCCTCCCTGTGCTGTAAAACATGTGCAACTGTTGCTTTTCAGATTTTTTGGTCTCCAGTTGGGATTTAGTTGGCAGTGCAGATAGAGGCAAGTTTGGGGAACTGAATCCAAATATTTACATTTTCAATTTGGCCTAGTCCTTGTGCTTGTAAACACTCATAGTCATATTGAACTTTGGTGAGGTTGTAAGTGGCTTTGCCAAGCCTTGGAGAGTCACACCCTACAAGACCTGAAATTCCCCCTTTTGGGAAGAGTTTTGGATATGGTTTTTGGGTGTATGTACATCAGCTGAGAGTTAGTACTCATCATTCTTACCCCTAATCCAACTGCAAAATCTTTCCCTGTATCTTGCTTCTTTTTCATGTAGAAATGCCTTATGCAGGTGAGCTGTGCTGAGTTAAATGTCATGGAAAAGAAGTTCTGCCCACCTGTGAGGTACTGTGTGGACTCTGTAAATCCTGGTCGCCTGTGCTGCTCTAGAGCTCTGCCCTCATAGAGAGGGGCCATGGTGGAGATCCTTCTCCCTCTGTAGCTACCATTTTCCTGGTTCTTGCTGTTTGTGTGTGCGGAAATAAGGTTTTGAGGACTGGGTTGAAACGATGGGGATGCTTGCTCATGGAGTTTCAAATTTAAGTTCTCTTTTTACTCATACGGGCTTTGAACAGCTGTCAGATTTTGTTGGAAACTCTTTATTCACTAGGGACTGAGCCTGAAAGATTTATTCTGCACTAGCAGTTGAATGTTCGGAAGTCCACATTACTACAAACTGTAGTGATAGGGATCAGCTAGTACGTTAACACTTAATGGGCAAATCACCCTCTTGTTTGGGTATATCTTTCCTATTAACCAGAGTTTGAAATTGGATTTGATAGTTTAGTTGCAGAGAGCTAGAAACTGTGCTGAGGTGATTGAGCTGCAGTGCATTACAGTATGAGTTCCGACTCATCTGTTGAGGTCTGTAATTTCGCATTCTTAGCCAACCTAGTTTGGAAGAAGACTGCATTAGCTTAATCCACAGTGAATGTGTTTAGAGTAACCTAACTTGTTCTCTCTCTGGAGTATATACCCAGATTAGTTAGAACTGCTCAGGTAAATGAATGCTATAATTCATATAGCCAGTGCTTTTGATATGTTCTTCTGTAAGCTTCTGTCCTTGGAGATGTGTTTGTTAGGTTGAGGAACATAGGACAAGAGTAGGCGTTCAGTAGTAACACCACCTTTCACCATTCTTTGAAGATATGTTTGTTTGAGCTGTGTCTGTACGCTGAAAACCTGTTAGCTTCTGCAGAGTGACTGAGACTTAAGTGAATTTGAGCAAATGGAGAAGTCCTTTGAGGGCACGCTGAAAGCACAGGGAGTTTCTGTTGGAAATGCACCCTGTGCGTGGAAATGCGCCCTGTGTGTGTTCACATGTAAGGGAACGGGATGTTATTTCAGTTTAAGTGTAGCTGTCTCCTAATTTCTCTTTAAAATGAAGATGTAAAAATGTTTGATATATGAACATTCAGTGTTTGTACTGGTGCCAATGCAGGAAACCAGGTCTTTGAATTGAAACATTTAACATTATTCCCTAACTCCCATGTTATTAAAAACAGTCATTGTGTGAACTTTTAATAGTATTATTAATTTCATCATTTTGATGGGGTCGTCACACTGAATTACTGGTTTGCATTTTTTCCCCTTAAGAAAAAGGCTAGTTGTCTTCGTGAGACATCCAGTCACACTCACAGGGAGCAGATGCTAGCTGGCTAGTGTTGTGAGAAGCGCCCTCCCTGCTCAGCCTGCTATTCCAAGTATTAGGGCAGAGACCAAAGTACTTTAGGAGAGCTGCCCCGGAAGATCTAGCAACCCTTTTTCAGCGAGGAGCAGATGTTCCAGACGAGGACTCTGTTCATTGTTGGAGAAGTCCTTCAAGTCAGGAGATGGATCTGTCTCTTGATATTTTTGCTTTCAACATTGTTACTTCTTTGAGGGCATGCAAATAGTTTTTGCAAGATGGGGTGGAATGAATGAGGAGCTCTAATGATTTTGATCCTTTGTCCTGGTGGAAACGCTTATCACTCAAGGTCACTGGAAAGAGCCTGAAGTAATTTTCTTTCTGCGTGGGCAGAGTGTGCTAAAGAAAAATGGGGCATTATTGATTTGCTGTGTGTGAAAGTGCATCTCATTTGTGCTACAGGATTATAATGATTGGAGTTTCCAGTTTGCCTCATCTCTTAATCCCAGATCTAGGCTCACAAGATCCTGTTAGCTAGTGTTGTTCAAATGAGCTTTATTAACTGGGAATATTGTTCTGAAGGTATGGCAGATCAGCAAAGTGCAAAAGTTTACCAAATCTCCTGTGTGATGGTAGGCTCTGATTATTTCCACTGTTACATTGCAAATTAGGCAGCAGTTTCACACTGCAGCTTGCATTTTACTGCTTGCTATATCCCTGCTATATTGTTAACTTTAGTCTTTGAGGAAAACATCCCTCACACCATGCAAACTGTGTAAGAAATGGCTGACTTGAAAAAGGTGAGATCAGAGCAGAAAAGGACAGAAAGGGATAAGAAGGAAGAGGCCTGAAACAATCTGGACCTCCCTATAGCCATTTTGTATTACTTAACAGTCCCCCAGAATTGTTAAAACAGCATTCAGTACTTGTCAGTACAATTCATGCACCTTTAGGTTTGTATGCATGTTTCTCTGTTAGTGTTTTATGGATGTACCCATCACCATTTCTCCTGTGGAGGCGAGTAAATATCCTGGGTTATTTAATTGTAATGTAAAGAAAACCAAGGACAAGTGCAAGAAGCTCATGCTGTCTCCTTCTTGGCACCTGCCTTCTCTGAAAGCCCATGTGACACTTATGAGTACTCCTGAGCTTTAATGGCACAACCTGGACTGGTTTTGGTATTAACAGGCCTCAGGATATCTTCTAAGCATCCCTCCCCACTTTCACAGGTGTTGTGCTTCAGTTCTGTCCTTCCCAGTGCCAGGGATTGGTGCTGGGGGATTTCCTGCTGATTGACTCAGTGCTTTATTATCCTCTGAACCAACACCTTGAGCAGGATCTTTTAAGGGGTTTGCTGCTACAGTTGTAGAGCAGTCAGCAGAGGAATTGGTTTTTCCCTCCAGTGATGTCCTCAGGCCTGGGTAGTAAAGGGGAATATTGCTGGTTGGCAGAGCTGCCTTCTCATCTAGTGTCAAGGTGAGCTGGGGACAGTCTTCCTTGGCCTGCCCTGCTTTTCCTGTGCTGATATAACTCAGACAACACAGGTAAGTCCCTAGAAAAAATAAATTCAAGAGAGGCAAGGGCCTTCAGACTCCTGCCATTTTACATGCAAATAAAGCTTCATCTAAACTCCTGTGCTTTGGGGAAAGTTGCCTATTAGGTCCCCGGGGAACATTTGTAATTCTTTTCTCTTTGGCTTTTCTTAGTGTGTTTCTTCTTTCTCCTTTTAGCCCTTGAGCCTCCCTCTTAAAGCACTCAACCCAGCAGATGGGCTTTAATGAACTCTGTCATACCCTCTAGCTGTGCTGCTGCTGCTGCGTTCAGGCTGTATATGGATGTGAGACCTAGATTTTGTGGGTACTGCTTTAACTGTACCCTAGAAGGGATAAATGGTGACAGAGAGATTCTTCATTTACCTGTGAAGCTTTTTGGCTTCTCATCTGTCATAGACAGTTCCTGATAGCAGCTATTTGATCTCCAAGAAGTCAGCTGGTGACATATTCCTCTACTTGGCTGTTTTTTCTGATATTCAGATTTGTATTTAGTGGAACACTAAGAGAGATGTCAGACTGTGCTTTATACTCTAAACCCAGTATCACCTAATTTGATCGAGATTCAGCTTTAGTTCTGGCTTTGTTTGCCACTGAGTTCTTTTCCTGTGAGACAGTTACCTTCAGGTTGGAGAAGCTAACAGAGAAGTTGACTAATCTAAGATGGTGTGTCCCAAATGACACAGTAGGAGAGCCATGAAGTTTCTGTGGCAAGCACATGCTTCAGAGAGCAAATAACAGTGGAGGGTAAAAAGTTACGAGAAAAACACAGTTTATCTGTTCACCTTCATGAGATGGTGTCGGGGGGGACAGTTCAAGCTATATGGCTCAAGGAAAATTATTGTCTTATCTCTTCAGTTGGGTGGATTGTTGTATATTGCAATATTTCTGGCAACCAACAAACTGAAGCAGTTAATACCTAGCATAAAAGCATGGCCTATAAGTAGGATTATAGAATTTACTTTCTGCCCTGGGTGAAACCAGTTTCTTTTTTGAAGATTAATGGTTCAATCCATTACTATTATTTTTAGCAGAGAGCATAATTA
Organism: Athene cunicularia; assembly: GCF_003259725.1. Taxonomy (NCBI): domain Eukaryota; kingdom Metazoa; phylum Chordata; class Aves; order Strigiformes; family Strigidae; genus Athene; species Athene cunicularia. The sequence continues at coordinate 2,101,148 of NW_020799102.1, forward strand.
TGCAAGGAGAGTATGAGATGAACCTGACTGTAATTTCTGGCGTACTAGTGTTGACCCAGAACTACTGTGGATATACTGATGTGATAGAGGAAAGAAACTTGCTTATTCTGCAGTTTGGAGAGATAGTAGAGCTCTTTGCCCTGCAGAAGTGTGTCTGAGGTACCGGGCTGGAAGCAGAGTAATTAAATTCACTGACATATTCATGTGAGAAATTCAAATATGTAATGAATTTTGAAGGACATGCATATTTATGATCCACGGATAAAACAGCAGGAATCCAGCCCTGGATAGCTTAGTGCTTTGTCTTGGCCCAAACCTGCCTTTTCCCTTTCCTGTACGCTTTGCAGCAGAACAGGTTGGCAACCACATCCGCTTGTCCAGCCCAGACAAACATGTAGTCAGAAGGCTAGCTGGGGTGCAGACCACACAAAGCAGCGTGATTTGGACCAGGTGAATTATCCCAGTCTATAGGCAGTGCCTACTCAACTCTTCCTCACCTGGCGATTTATTTTTGGCTGTGACTTTTCAACTTGTTTCTGAATCTGGCTTCCCCCTCCCCTGCCCCAGCAGGGCAAAGAGTAAAAAGAAATTACACATCAGCTGTTCTGAGAAGAAGTTTTTTGTGGAGGCTTAGCATGACCCTAAATGTTGGATAGTCAGTGACAGACTTTTTGATCCAAGACTCGTTGACATGAGATACATGTTTTTGTTTTATTTTTTTACTTACTTGACTTACTTTCATAACTTCTAAAAACTGGATGCAGGAATCCTATACATGGTGCTAATGGACATATGTTATTTTCACCTCTAGTCTTTATCACATGGATGTTAAAATCTGAATGATGAGGGCTTCCGAATCAAATTAGGATTAATGTTTTCTGGAGAAGGGCAAATTACAATAAAAAAACCCGGGAGCTGTATTCAGACAATGGCAGAAAGATGATGAGTTATTGCAGCAATGTAGCATCTTTCGTTTGTAAATCTAAAAGCATTTAACAAAATGTGAATGAATGAAAGACTGCGTATAACTTGGGTAGATGAGGGAAGCAACACAAATGAGAGGGTTCAGGAAGGTAATCCTGGGAACAGATAAAACCTTTGCTCTCTGTTTTCAGTTTGTCTTACAAAAATCAGAAATATACTGTGAGGCAAAATATTTTATCTTAAACTGTAAAAAACCACCCAGAGTACTGCTATTGAGACAATAATAATGCTGCTGCTCTTTAGTGCTTCAAAAGCACTTTTCTTCAACTAGAAGGTGATTTCAAGTGAAGTCACTTAATTTCAAGATTTCTATGATTAGGTGCTGAGACTAGCAGGATAGTTTAGGCTTTTAATACCAAGTTTCTTAACTACTTAATCCTAAATATTAATGGACCAGTGTATATAGAGATAACTGATTGTTAACCCATTCTTTAATTGAAAAGTCTGAGTTCTTCTCTATTTACTCATGTTTGATTTTTTTGAGACTTCGTGAACCATTATTTCTGGTTACAAGGTGGCAGTTAGTTTGGATCTACTATTCCCCCCACCTCCCCGCCCTCGTACCAGGATGCAAAAATACACTCTCATACAGCAGTGTGCAGGTTTACGTCTTATGTGGAGTATATTTATCATAACTGTTCGAAAGATAGTAATTTATCCATATAATTTCACAAGCAGAATTTTCTGTATGGTGATTAAATTAGTTGTAAACCCCTTTTTATTGATGTAAATGTAAATTGTTAGCACATCAGATGTTTCAGTTATCCCTAAACTTCATTTTGACCATGGAGTGGAGGAAACAAAGACCCTTTCTGCCTTCACAGTTTCCTATTTTTATTTATGGATTCTCAGCCCTCTATTTACAAAGCTTTAACCAGACTAGATTCAAATAGAATAAAAAAAGCTCTGGCTTTTTGTACAACCCTGCTGAGATTTTCTTAGATACTCATTTTCCATTAAAGTCAGTTTGAACCAGATACAACAATCCTCAGTGTGGCTTTGTCCTAATTGTTTAACAATAAAGCATCCACATGTTCTTCTTAGGGGGAACTCAGGATCTTCACATTAGGAATGTGATTAAGTGTTGCAAGCAAAAGTGAGCAATTTCTTGTTTCATTGTTTTCCTTGTATTAAAGATACTTAAACATGTCTGATTATATCTCTACTGAAACAGGACAGTACCTCTTTCTTAAAACAATTTAACCCCAAAATATCTGCTTTACTTTTGTTCTCAAACTTGGAAGAAAACACATTTGTTCTGTAGTGTTTTTGTACTCATCCCTTTGATTTTTATCCACTCTGGGAATAATTGCTTGTAAAGAGCAGGTTCATCTTTCTCCAAAATAGAATAATCTATTTTTTAGAAGTGACTATTAAGTACAATGTCTATAGAAAGATGTAAACTCAGGTAAAGAGATACTGTCTTGCAAATCTCTTGTCCTGCTCCCTACTTAGTTGCTCACTTGCTCAGAGGTCCTCTAAGTCATTCCATTACCTGCAATCTCAGTTTCTCTGTGCATCTGTAAAGGGATAACTGATACCTCTCCACGTTTTCCTGAGATCTTCACATTAAAGAAGCAAAAGTTACCAGACGTTTGTATTAAGCTATTTGTTATGAGATGTGCCTTTGCAGTTTGTTGGGTTTCTTTCCTAACCTGGAAAAGATGTGATGGGCTGAAATTGCACTCTGAAGGGTGATGGCAGTTTTACTGTAAAGTTTCAGTGAGCAGAAGATTGAGCCTGAAAAGTGCTTGTGATTTGGGGAGCTCTGAACTTGGAAGGCAGTACCTTGTGTTTGTTCTGCACTCACACCTCTAGCCAAGCAAAGAAAAGGTGTTGACATTGGAAGGAGCTGCAGCTATGCTTCTTTGCCAAATATGAGGTGAAGCCCTGACGGGAAGGAATAGCAATGATGCATGACCCAGCAGAGTGTATCTCAGACTACTCCCTCAAAGTAGTTGGACCCTCCAAGCCTCCTAAAAATTCACCAACTGCAGGCTGGGCACTCCTGTTAGAGGCTCAAAGCATATAGGTTTTGTAGGCCTGTTAAAGCAGGGCTGTGCAAGGGGACTGTTGTTTTTTTTTGTGATGCAGCAGCTTTGACTTTCCTTTTTCTCATCACATTTCCCCTTGTCCAGTAATTGCAGCATCTATCAGGTTACACTTTCATTTAAACAAAATAGTACAAATATGTTTACAGTTAAACATACCTTATTTTACTGCTTTTTTAAATGTATAGCAAATCCGTTTGGCAGTCACCTCATAGGAAATAGGTCTCTCTTGTACATTTACTGGGCTCTAAAGTTTTCAGGTTAAATTGGGTTTTAGATAACACTTTCCCTGAAAATGTTTCAGATAACCTTATCTTTTTCTCGGTCCCTTGGATCCTGTAGGAACTCTGTTAGGTTTTTATACATGCTGCTTGTTTGAATTCCTAGAGCAACTTGAGTCCCCTGAAGCAAGCCTCAGTACAACTTTTCCAAAATACATTTTTGTACAGTGTAAATGGATTGCACTTGAGGTGTTGTGTGTTTTTTTTTGTTTTTGTTTTTTTTTAAAGCTATGTGGATAAAATACAGAAGGAGGGAAATAAGCAGGTAACAGGAGCCTTATTTACATCCTCAACTATGCTTTGGTTTCCACAGTGTCTTTTTACTCATGCTTGGTACCACAGCTGTAAGTTTTATTCTTGTTGCCTCTGTTGTGGAGGAGATGCAGGCTGGCTAAGTGAGCTGCTCTCTTTTCCTCCTCCAGTAAATTTTCTGGTCCTTTTCTGCTTTCATGTAGACATTTCCACAGAGCTTGGATCACGAGCTGAGTTGGCTGATCTTTCATGACAGCACTTCATTGTATTTACCAAAAAGTTTCTTTCAGTACCATGTTAGATTTGTTGCTACTCTGGAAACTCTCTTTCCTTGTAAGTCGATGGTGGGAGATGGTTTAAACAAGAGACCAGGCTGGGTGGCAATTTCTGGCTCAGATGGGGGAAGAAGGAACACTAAAGGCACGGAAAGTGGTTTCAACTGTGTATCGTGAGACTGAATGGAGGTGATTTTAGTATACTTACCGCTTGTTTTCCTCAGAGCTGTTCTCTGGCCATAACTCCTGCAGTCTCCCTGGTTTAGGCAGATTGTGACCTGCCCCCTGGCCCCACAGCTGCTCCATCCTCAGGCAGTTTGGGCATGTCTTTACACCGGGCTAAATGCCAGTTGCATATTTGGGAATGAAACCCCATCTGTTTTTTTCTTTTTTAGCCAGAAAAAAAAAATCCTGAAAATGTGTTGTATTTTGTAAAGGATGTTGTTCAAAATAGGGGAAATAGAAATTTAAACCTTGAACTACATAAATATTTGAGTTATCTCAGCAAAATGCAAGTGCATTAAAGCGCATGTGAACAGCATGATACCGTGTTTCTTAGAAGAGGATAGTGAAGTAATGGAAAAAACCTCCCAACAAGGTGAAAATTAAGTTAGATCTTCCCAGTGGTTTTGTTTACCATTTGGAAACCTGATCCATTGATTGTTTTTTGTACTGTGCTTAGTAGCAACTGCAAGTGAATTAAAAACCAGGGACAAACATATGTTTTTCCATGGCTCATAGTTAACAAGATCAGGGTTATATATCCTTCTCCAACTGGGCTGAGGGATGCCCAGTTGTTGTCCATCTGGGATTGCAGCTGTAGCAAAACCTATGTCTTTAATACCTTGGTTTCCGGCTCCGTTTGTCTAGAAGGCAGCTCCTGGGGGATCACTGCACTGTGAGGAGCATGCTCCTGCTTGGAATTTGCAGTGACCACCTACAGTGCTCTTCCTTACTGTCAGGCTGAATCTCAGTCTTTTCTGCGGTGATGTTTGAAAGACTGATAAAGTAGTCTGCATCACACTCCCCTGCTTCTTGGAGTATTTCTTACTTCACTTAATGTGGAAGGGTGAAAGGAAAAAAAAAATCCCAGTACGATAGATTGCTTAAAGAAGAATGTAAATTTTTCATTAGGATTGGAAGCAGTGTGGAATCTGCCTTTGAATTAGGAGTAGTGGGTTTGGCAAAGCAAGGCGTGTGATGCGAAACTAGTTTTTGCAAGGTCCGCTAAGACTTTCTGGCTAAACAGTTTCTCATGAGCTAAACAGTACTGGGAAAGGCTTGCTATGTGGGTAGGAGACCTCCCAAGAGCATGTTTGGTTCTGTGATTCAGTGTATGGCATCTGTTCCCTGAACAGAAAAGGCACGTATCAGTGGTCCAGCAAGGAGCTGAAGGCACAGTCCTGTTGCAGACCATGGTTTTCGAATGAGATATGGATCAGATGCTGGACTTAAAGTGGCTTAACACTTGTGCCTGTCTGCCTGAGGAGTTATTACATCTCTTAGATTTAAACAATCATTCTAGGCACTCTGAGCTCACAAGAATGTAATAATGATTGCCCTGCAACATTAATGTGTCATCTAAAGATAACACAAGATCGCCCACCAACACTATTAAACAATCATAAACAGTACAGATTAAGTTAGCCAGTAAATCAAACCAAGAAAATACCTCCCTTTTACCAACCCCTACAGAGACTTGTTGCTTTTGACTCCTCCTTGGAAGATTACCAAATTTGGAAACATGGGATATTTCTGACCAATTTGGCATCAAGTACAGGGTGCTATTTAAATTCTGGTTTGGTTTACTGCACTTTGGCCTCCACAAACTTCCACTCTTGCTCTACATGGATACAATAATATTTTTTTCCTCTGTGCCCTCTATATTTCTGTGGCTTTGTGCTGTTAAATGAGTATTATGCTTCATTCCAGAGAGCTGTATTTCAGCAGTAGATGAAGAAATTTGTGTGAGTACCCACTTTTCACTATTTATTTTTCAAAAGTGTTGCAAGGTTATTAATTGCTAAATGCTTTGAAAATCTTCCTTGAGGTATATCATGTAAGTTGGAGCAGTGTTTGTGTCAACAGAGGCATAAAGATGTTTCTTGTATGTATTTTGAAGTCTTTAGGTCGTATTTGTGCAAGTGATATTACCTAACTCCACTACAGTGTTTTTTATTGCAATTCTCCAAAGTGCTTTGCAAAGCTGATTGGAGATCTAGAATTTTAGAGCTAATTGACAGTTTTTGATTAAATGAAACATGATTAAAATATGCAGTTCTGATGGTGCTGAACACTGTGGAATTAATTTGATGCTAGGAGAGCTTCATAAGGAGCCAGAGTGGGCTAGAGACCCAATTTAAAGAGAAAAAACCCAGCAGCTGCTGTTTATGGGAAAGCAGAACATATTGGTACGACTGGCTTATTGTACAACACAAAGGTTTTTTTGTTTCATTCAAACATTAGATAAAAGCAAAGAATGAAACTGTGAATATTGTCATGTCCTTGAATGACTTCAGCCAGTATCTCCATTTTGTAGATTAAGAAATCAAAGTGGAGGGAAATAAAATTACTTGCATGACTGGAGTTGCCTGATATGCCAATGATGGAGCTGAGGTTTTGAGTCTTCCAGCCACAGAGCTAAGTCTCTGGTACTTCATTACAGTTTAACAAGGTACTTGCTTTACCACTTTTGTGTAAGCACTATTATTTTTTTCCAGAAATTAAATTTACAGTTCCAAGCAAAGCAAAGTGTGTAGATAAATAGCAAAGTGTGATCTCTGCTATTCAGAGAAAAGGGAGGATAGGTCTACCCTTAGCTTTAAAAGCTTACAGTGTAAATGAGAGCAAGACATTAACTGTTTCATTGCTGATACAGTGCAACAGTCCTGACTGTCTCGGATTATAATAGGAGTTTGGGAGCAAAGGTGGAAGTGAAATGAATTTCCTTGGATTATAAAAAAGCAAATAGATTCCTGCTATTTCTCAATATCTCTGACAATGTACTTGTTATGACAATACAGAATAGATAGCAGGAAAACACTAAGATGTACCTGTGGCAGGATGGATTTCATGTTGAAGTTATTGAAAGTAACTGATCCAGCCAAGTAGTGCTGTGCTGCCCCACTCTATCTTCTTTTAGAACATTCTAAAAGACAATGCTCACTCTGCGTTGCTTTGCTGTTCATGAAGTAAAAACAAGTACTGCCTTCAAGTCAGAAAAGGCCTTCCTCTAAAGAATGGCAAGAGATTCAATGCCCCATTTACTGTCTTGACATTTTGTTTTATCGTTCCAGTTTGCAAAGCAGTCTCTGGAGGTTTCTAAAGTATGCATGAATAACAGAGAGAAACGCACTCCTATTTTCTTTTGGGAACATTGGGGATTTTATCTTGGAGACAGACCTGGCTGTCTATCTAAACCCATCTCTCTCATTCCTATTGGTGTTGGCAGGAATCCGAGTGGCATAGTACCCTCCTACCTCATCTATTTCCCTTGCATTTTCTCGCTATACCTACCTTCATTGTCCATGCCGTGCTGTTCACTAACAAGTCTGTGGTCTTCTTGGATGTCTTTTCCACTGTCTGACTTTTATTACCTTTATTCATATTCCAGTGTTGTCTACAAGCACCAGTTAGTGATTGAAGACAGATTTCTTGGTCTTTCTACATGCATAAATTATGTGTATGTAAGAAATAACAAAGGTCCCTTTTTGATTGGAAAAAGGGAGATATAAGAAGTGGACAGGAGGAGGAGCAATACATGTTAACCTTCATCCATTTATTGGTAGTATACTAGAAAGTAGTCAAATATGTCACCCTCTAAAAATTACCAAAAGTTGTGGGGTAACTGGGTTCTAAGGAGGTTAATGCTCTGTTGGTCTTGAAAAATTACATATGGGAATCTTCATTGCATATGGTAGAGAAGTTATGTTTATATCCCAGAATATAAATGAGATGTTAACTTGAATAGCTTCGTAGCATGGAATGTCTCTCTTTCCTTCATAGCTTTACATAGTTCAGTGCTTTCCCTTCTTCATGTCCTCATGCCTGAAGAATGCAGACGAATAGCTGAAAAAGGTTTGTCTCTAGTGCTGTTAGGTCATTAAGGTTCTTGGCCAAAAAATATCCCTGACCTCCCTGGTTAGAGGAAACCGCATCAACAGCAATAGTTTTAAGGAGATTATAGCTAGCGTGTCTCAGCTGTTGTGTAGGAGGCCTAAGGGTGCTTAAGACGATAGAGGAAAACCTGTAACTCTTGTGTTCATCCTTAAGCATGTGTCTAGTGAAAACGTTTATGCTTCATTTTATGCAAGGATAATGCCTGCAGAATATAGAGAGGCATTCTTCCTGTGTCTGTTTTTGTAAAACCTCAGGACGCTGCCCATGAAAACTCTGAGAACAGAGGGTCTGTTGGCCTCTACAGCTGAAGAAATTCAGCTCTTTGAAGGAGCTGGGCATCAGTTATGAGAGTCTGTAATTGACAGTGAACTGATTGTACCACAGGTTTTTGCCTTTCAAATTTCAGGGCAAAGTACTGCCAATAAATTCATGCGTGTGGATATGAAGCATCTTCATTTTTCTATCTGGGAGCAATCAGCACAGCTTTCTGCTGTATGACTAAAGCCTCCAGCAAATTTTTTCTGAACTGGAGCCGCCCTGTGGCCTTGCAGCACAAATGAACTTTTGACAGATGTCATCTTAGAGACACTGTTTTTGACAGACACTGGAAATGTTGGTATGCTGCACCAGGGGAGCACCTGAAAAGCTAATATCTGATCAAGGAGAAGCATCAAGAGCCAATTCCCACCTGGAATCCCACCTTGCAAAGAGGTTGAAAACAGTGGTGGCATATGCCTTATCTTTCAGTCTTCCTTGTAGTGGATGCTCATCCTCCTTCACAATTCTTATTGATTTTTGGAGTTGTCTCTGCATTTATAGCTCACTGGGGTCTGTGCCCAAGTCATGTCTTAACCTTTGGGACCCAATGTTTCTAACGTTGGATTTGATGGCAAGAAGGCTCTAGGGGAACATCTTTTGCGCTCTTAAAAATTCTTCTGTTTCTGTTTTCTTGTTTATACATTCCCCTTTGTATACAAACCTCTTCCAAACTGCTCCAGTTTGATATTTTTTTTTTTTATTTTTTTTTTTTTTTAAATTCCCTTGTGTTTGCTGTCATATTTCTTTTTGCCTTTGGCTTCACACCCATCTGGAGAATATTTTTATTCTGTCTCCATGTCCTCCCACTTAAGTTGCCTCACACACCTGCCCTAGTTTTTTCTTGTGCTATTTGGACTGTGAATTGTTGAATGTATCTGTTTTGAAAAAATTTATCAAGAAAGTGCTTGAATCTTATTGCTTCTCTAGAAAATCTCACATGTAAAGCACTTGATCTAGTTTCCATATGGAAGGTGGAATACACCGACTGTATATAAACTGAGCTCTCAGTAGAGATTCCTCATGCTGGGAACCTCTTTCATTGTCCCTCCGAGGAACATGAGAAGAGTAATTGAAGAACATATATCTTAAAATCCAAATAACTGTGTAACTCACATCTGTTAATTGAAGGACATGAGTTCATCTTTTGTAGGCATGTGGACCAGAATGACCACCAAAGGCTCAAGAGGCCAGTGTTGATGAACGAAGCTCCCTCTTTACCTTCTAGGGAGAACACAGACACCCAAAAAACAGCCCCCCAAAACAGAATATGTAGGCAGTGATACTGTAAGAGTTTTTGCATGGCTATTTAGAGACAGCATCTTTCTAAACTAAAAAAAAATAAATAATAAGTGGTACAATTTACTGCAAGAAAATTTAATTTGTCCAGATTTACCAAGGAACAGTAAAACTTCCTGGTGTCTCATGAAACCATTGTGTATAATGACATGTAATACCTGAACACAGCGTTTGAGCTGAAGTCTGTTGAAATACGGGACTGTCGTTCTAACGGTTTGAGTAAGTAGATTTTGGGTAAAGCTCCTGGGAAACAGCAGTGTTGCCTCAGACTTCGAGTATAGTTTGTTTTCTTTTAAGGAACAGGCTTTTTCCGTGGCTTTTCTTTCTGAAAAGTGGTGTTTGCTATGCGGGATATGTATCACTGCAGATGGACTGGTTCATTGATTTTAAAGGTGTTGCCTCTTTACTTGACTAAGAAAGCAAAACTTTGCTAGTAGCCAGGTGATAGCTTAGATTGTCACAGGCCTAATGTATTTAATGAGATACATCTGTTGTTTGTGGGGTTTTTTTTTATCAGAGTGATATTCTAATTAAAAGGTAGAGTTTGGATTCTCCCTATGCACACTACTGCCAAGCACAGGAAAAGTAGTGAGGTTAACACTTGTGTACTTTGCTAACAGTCATGGACTTCACTGACTTTTGGGGATATCCCTATTTGAATTGCAAAAGAGGAAGGAAGGTTCATTTTGGGATAAGTCTTTTTTTTTTTTTTTTTAAATTCTTGAAATATAACCTGAATCAAAGGGAATATTTTGGTGTGGGTTTGTGGTGTGTGGGGTTTTTTTTTTAAATTTTGAAATTAAACTCCAGCTAAATTTCAAAGTACAATTTTTGTTTTGAAATGAAATCTCAATGCACTTCATTTTAGAAGAGAAGAAACACGTCCTTAATTATTTACAGGAAAAATATTTCAGCATGGATTTTGTATCACCAAATCTTACTTTTTTGATGAACAAAATGTTTAAAGAAATTCAACTTGCTTGAATATTTTTGTCCATTTTAACAGTCATGGAAAGATAATTTATTCCCAATCTCCTCTAGATCCTGGTGCCATAGTGACTTTTAAAGCAATCTCTGCTTTCTGAAAATTGAAACAAACAAACAAACAATGCAGGTAGGTTATTTAGAAAGTAGGGAGCTGTATGTAAAATGGTACCACTCTCCAAACAAAATTACCTGAATCAAGAAATTGTATCTTGGTTTTCTGGTGCCATGTAGTGAAGCCACTATGAAGGTACCTATGCATTTTATACCATTTTGAAAAAAACATATTTGCAACTCATGTGTTTCTCTGTTGGGGCATATGCCCCATTTCTGGCTTGTATTAGTTTTGCACATCACTGTGGCACTCTGCAAAGCCTGCAATGGCTTTTGAAATTTCATACAGTGCCCCTGATCATTGGTGTCTGTCTTTATTGGAAGTGAGCTCTCTGGATTTCTCTGCCTTTACCTATGAACAGGAAAGAAAAAAAAAACTTTCTTTTGTTTTGTTTTGAAAGGGTGGTGTGTAAAGAGGAGTGAATCTCCAAAACCAACAAAAAACCAGCTCCAATACCAGACTCCAGTTTTCTGCCGGTGCCTCCATCCTGTGCTCCAAACAGGCAGAGTAATGGGAGGCCAGAGTGCTCACAAGGCTTGCTGTGTATCCTGGGGAAAGCTCTCTGGTGTAGTTCTAGTTTTGCTGTGGGGCTGCGAAGAAGCTCCTTTGGCAGGTTGTATTTAGTGAAAATGGCAGAAGCTTTTGCTAATTTGTTTCCCTGGGGATAGCAACCTTAAAATAATTTTTTTTTGTATTTATCCTCAGGTTATCTAGGAAAATCTGTGTAGCTGGGAACCTTGTTAAGTGTGAATAAATGAATTTGCCCATCAGCCCTTTGAGAAGGAAATTATATGTTTCTGTATTTCTGTTGGAAGGAAAGATGCTAGCTTGTAAAAGTGCTTTTCCTCTTCACTACATCTGATTGTCTAAGTAGGGATGTTTTGAACTCTGTCTGAACCAGACTGGCATCTTACCCTGGAATTAATCACCACAAAAACCAGTGACCCATTTCCCTAAAGATGCTCTGATACCAGCATAGCTGCTGCTTTTTAAGCTCTTTTATGGGTCAAAAGCAAGATGCTGGATGCCTCTGGAAAAGATGTTCTGGTACTTCTCTTTACTCCAAAATTCACTTTTAATGCCAGCCAGCCTGGCTATCCTGTGATCCTTGTCCTAATCATGCTTCAGGGTCCATCAAGCCAGGGAGGATGCCCAGCAGATGGAAACAGAGCGTGGAGTGTATGGTGTTGTCAGGGAGCAGAGAGCAAGGGCTGTCCTGTGAGGGAGGATGACCCAGGAGCTGAGGGTGACCATGGTGCAGGCAGGACAGTGCTCTTGCTGACTGGTGCAGTCCCACAGCGCCCGAGTGGGACCAGGTTGGTGACAGTGACAGGTTTCACTGGCAGCCCAGTGATTGGTGGGCAGATGCAAAGGGAAGAGCTGGGACCAAGTTCAATTCAGGCAGCAAGTCAGGCCCAGAAAGGACAGGTCTGGGGGTGGGCCAACCTGCAGCATGGCTCAGCCTGAGCTTAAACCAGGCTTCTGGTCCCTTGGGCAGTGGCTGTGTAGGTGCAGACTCCAGGTAAGGCTGGTCATGGCATTTAAGGGCTGTTGGTGTACTCGGGGCCCGACACCTGCTCTGACATGGGCCAGACACTCACATGCTGATGGTACGTGCTATTTACTCTGTAAGAAGTCCTGGGCTCTGTGAGACAGCTCAGTGAATAAAGGGCTACTGAGTGTGAGTAAGGAACAGTAGGGCTTCCTTTCTGGAGGAGTTGTGAGTGTACCCCAAGCCAAAGCAAGAGAGAGACCAACATTTCATTTCCTGAGGGGCAGACGGAGAAATGAGTTATGTCTTGACAAGCTGGAGCTGCTGTCTCTTGCATACTGGTGTCCCCTGCAGTCCCAGGGTAAAGCTCTCTGCAGCTGGGGTGGGTGATTCCCTCCCTCCCTCTCTCATAGGGTTATCCAGGACTGCCAGCACTCTCCACTGTCTCTGCACACTTGAGTGGGAAAAGATACACTGAGTTAGCAGAAGCCAGTGTCTCCTCTGTGCTTCTCATAAAGGCTCAGTGGGGCAGGGAAGGGCATTGTGCGTCTTTACCCGGGCAGCTGTTCTAGCTAGTCCTTGTGATAACGCTTCACACATGCCTAAGGTTGAACTGTGAACTCCTCTGCTGGCATAGTTAGTTGCCTCCTGAGTAATGGGGACTGCTCCTCTCTGGAGATGTTTACTAGTGCAGGATAGGCATATTCTGCCCTACAACATCTTTCATTTAAAGCTTTCCTGGCATTGCTTCTGTCTGGCAAGATAAAATAAAGCTTTCCATTAAGGCAGCCTCCCCCTGTCCTGCCTTCTGACCTGTACTGTTTTGGAGTATGGATGGGATGATTCCCAAAGGGCCCCCAAGACTGTCCTTGGGTGGTGGCACTGGTGAACTTTATTTGTTGAACCAAATGCAACAAAGTGAAAAGCACAGCATTGTATTTGTGTTTTCACTATATCCTGCTGTTTTATCCTTTGTGTGCTAATTAAATTTATGAATGCCAGAGAGAGGCACGTTTTTGTGTTAATGAAGAGTTTGGGTGAATATGAGTTTTGGAAAAGGGGAGAAAAAGAGTGTTCTCCCTGATTCTCTTTCTTTAGGACCAGTTGACATTCTGCCTACACGCTAAAGGAGCATAAAAATAAATCTGGTTCAGTGTATGGCTTTGTTCTGAATATTAAATAGAGCTGATAAAAAGTCCTGGTGCAGAATCCACGTGGATGAGAAAGCTGGTGAGAGAGAAGTATCATCTACTGACCCAAGCATCACCCCTTAGGTGGCCTTTCCAGCTCCAACACTGGCTTCATTGGCATGTGGCAAATTCACAGGGACTGGTATTTCCAAGCAACATGAGCTCAGCAAACAGTATCTCTCTCCTCCAGTTTTCTCTTCTTGGGTGTTGGATACACAGTGCTCATGAGCTGTCCTGGCAGGAAGGGCTCAGGGTGTGAAATCGGGCTCCCACTGCCAGGAGGTTACCTGCCTGCCCTGCAGCAGTGCAGTGGTTCCCCTCTGGTGTCAGCTGTCCGAAAAAGGGTGGTCAGACAGCCAATGCCTTGCTATTGGGAGGTGACACATCTCTTAAGTGATGCAGCAGGTACCATTTTGACACTATGATTCTGCTTGTTGGAAATCTGTTCTAGTACTTCACTAGTGCAATGGTTAGAAACGTTTTTCTAATTTCCAACCTAGGATTATCTGTGGGTAGTTTCTGTATAATTTGTTCTTGAGGCAATGAGAAGATACTGAATGCTGAGTGCAGTGAATGAGGTCTGCCCTGAGAGCTTGTAGAAAAAGCTGGCTGAGCAGGTCACTCTCTTGGTCTTTCAGCAGTAGCCTGGTGACTCTGCACTTGCTTGAAAATATTCAGTGCAGTTCTGATGTCCTTTAAAATGAAGGAACGTGGGTATGGTCACAAGCTTGGAGAAGCCTGTGGAAAAGGACCATGTTGACTTCAGTGGTCTTGAGAATGAAGCCTTACAAGGTTTGCATAGAGCTGGTGCCAGACGTGTCTCCCACCCACAGTTCAGGCAATGAACATGTGTGCACAAGGCTGGTGCAATTATGAGAGAGTTCAAAGGGAGCTATACATCCAAGGAGAAATATTCATAGGCTGATCTGTGCCTCAACAGTATACTTCCACACAGCTGCTGTCTGTAGTGTGGGGCCTCTCCAGAGAAGGGAACGTCAGACGTGCCCTGGTCCCCCAGGATTGAGTCGTACACACATGTTCCCTGAGGACTGGGATGAGGTTACTGCATGTGGGATTCCTGTGTGTTTATTTTGTGAAAGTCCTAGTCAGGTTGTTTAGGTCAGGAGCACGCAGAGGCTTGCTTGCTTGAAGTTTGATCTGGAAGAAGGGTCTTTGGCAGTGTGTTTTTGCAGTCATAGAGATATTTTTGGGGAGTGAAGCTGAAGTGTAAGCAGCACATAACGATTTGGAAACTAATGGTAGGAACGACTATGGAGAGGGGTTACAAATAGAGCTAGTGAATGGGAAGGAGATGTTCTTAAACACCATAACCTGTTGAGAAAAGCCTGATGTGCAGATAAATATGCTGATATTTGCTGCAATAAGATACCAGAAAGTTCTGATGGTGTGAAACCTTGTGCCTTGGGTTTGTGGTTCTCATCTATGTTGTTCTTGTATTTCATCTCCAGAAGTACCATTTTTGGGATATGAATGCCTCTGATTTCTTAAACATAGCAGATGTGGGCAGGGAAGAGTTGACCTTCAGTAGGTAGGACATGGTGTCAGAACATGGGGTTTGTCATATGCTGAATCCCTGTCTCCTCAGGGAGACTTACGGCTGTATCATGTCGGCATCCCGCAAGAAGTAGTTGTCAGCTTTCACACATGGAGAGAAAGCTATCATTGAAACTACAGTCATCAAATGTCTCTCATTTGTGTCATTAAATGTAGCACTGCAGGCATTTGGGTCAGGGTATGCTGGTGTAGCCTTCCAGTATTCAAATTCCAGTCTGGTTGATTTCTTTTCACTCTCCTTCATCTTTAGGGACTGTGTAAGGGCTGCCATGTTGTGGTCCACATGCTGCTGTGTTTTGCTGGCAAGTGAAGCAGTTTTTGTTTGCTCTCTATACAATTACAACAGCTAAGGACATTTAAAGTGGGAGCTAGGAGTGTTTTGTCACAGTGTGCTCTTACACAGTGTGATTGTGTGGGAGAAAGTGGGTGATAAACACAAAAAAACCCACAACTTCTCTTATTCTTGTCAACTCTACCAATTTTAATGTGGGGATTTTTTTTTTTTTTAATATTAGTTTGAGTTTTTTCTTCCTCCTTTTAAGGTCCAGGTTCCTGGAGTTCAGTGATTATTAGAAATCTTGACCCTCTCTGGCTTTTATAGCTACATGCATGGAAAAGCTTGGAAACATGAATCCCAAAGGATGTAAAGCTAATAGAAGGAGTTCAACCTTTATTTATACCTAGAATTTTGTGATTTGTTTAGGTCATCTCAGTGTCTCAGGCACCTGTCTCAAGGCACTGAAGTACTTAAACCCAGTAGTACAAGGTTTTTTTTTATTCTCACTGTCCACTTACTGGTGTGGTGTCAGAGAGAGAGCGGGAGATGAGCCTGTGACTCAGCCTTTCTCTCAGTGAGCTGATAGGTATGACAAGAGAAAATTGCATTAACCTGGAGTGGTGAAGCCATTGTGGTCGCTGCCAAGGAACTGTCACCTTGTCTTGGGACAGGGGTGAAGTGATAGATATCTTTCATTATCCTTAACATGGATGAGTATCTACAAAGGGCAGTCAAACCTACACCTTTGTGTAACTGTTATTATTTACAGCACAGTTACTTTCCTACTGATGTCACTGGAAATATATTTAATATTGCTACCACCTCTTAGCATGACTGAAGATTTTGCCAGAAGACAACCTGGTAGTCCAGAATTCCAGCTTTGTCTAAATAAACAAATATTTCAGTAAATCCCTGAGAATGGAAGCTGGGGGCCTTGGCATTAACAAGCAAGCCCATCAAAAAAGGATTTGTTTGTTTGCTTTGCATTTGATTTTAATAACAGGCAAAATTTTCCAAGCAGAAGTATTGCACATACTGTATGCAGTTTGTCTGAAGAATACTTTCTCTAGAAGGAGAAAGAAAAAAAAAAGAGAAAAGGAATAACTTTTCAGAGAGAATCTCCTGCTGCTTTTGTCTTCCATTTTAAAATGAGGTGCTAACTCATAAGCTGGAAGCTTTCTCCTACATCAGGATAATTCATCTTTATGACCATTGTCACCTCTTTGCTCATGTTCTAGTAACTACACTGAAGTCTGCAGTGAAGGTGAGTGGGGGTGTCTGACCTGGACTGTTTGCTACCCAGGCACTCACCACCTCTAACGTTTAGAGCAGAGCTTTGCAGGAAATCAGATGTGATTGTGCATTGAGTCTTTTTTTTTTTTTTTTTTTTTTTTTTAATTGGGAACAAAGTGTTTTGAGGTTTCATTTTTAGACCCTGGAAGGTTTGATTGGTCCATGGCACCTTTCAATGCCTAACCAGTTTTATTTGGTAGCATACAAACAGTTTGAAAGCTTTGAACTGTTTCGCTTTTTGTTTTTGTTTTGTTTTTGGTTTTTTGTTTGTTTTTTTTTTAAATAATTCATCCAACTCTTCCCCCAACTCCCCTGCCTCAAAAAAACCCTCCCAGGATTTGAAGTTTCATAGAAACTAGCCTGTGCATTCAGACAGTAAGGCAGGCATGCAGGAGGAAGGCCTCTGCATGGATAATAACCAAATGAGCGGGGGTGCAGCTAGTCACTCGGCTGTGTGGTTTTCAGAAAGCCTGTTATTTGACTGCATCATTACAGCTTTAAAACTGGGCAGATTACCAGGGAGCTGTCTATATTTAAATGGCTGTATGTTCTGGGTCAGCTTTGGAGCCCAGTGGCTGGTATGTTGTTCGCGTTTCTGTGGACACATTAATGACAGGAACAATCTTTTGCCTTCAAGTGTCTGTGGATAAAGTTTCTTATCAGTCATTTCAGCGCCTGATTAGCAGGTGCAAACAGGTACTTGGGCATCTAAAACCTTGGCACTTTTTTTTTTTGTAGGCTTTAAAAACTAGACACTTCCCACTTAAGGAAGCAGCCTCTGTTTGGTAGGTGCTGTACCTTTGCAGAGAGCTAGCATGGTTTACCTTGCATTACCTTAAGGTCACAGGGTTAATGCTGTATTGCTTAGTATGCGTTTGTTTTAAAAAAACTTTTACAGGACATTAGTTTCACCAGTGGTCATAGTCTGCAGGTAATAGTCACAGTTTTATGGGCATCAGAAGAACATTTCATCTACAAATGGTATTAATAAACCAGATTGTTAACTGCATCTTTTTGATAATCCATGAATTGGGCAAACAAGTGTTATAATCCTGCACTAAGGCATTGAGCTTCTGATGTAACTTTGGGTAGGCTGGTGGTACCATTAATAATTGAAATTTAGGGGTTTGAAAGTCTTACTGTGCCTGTGCTCTCACCAGGGGGCAACAGGCTGCACCTGCACTGATGTGATCTGCACTTGGGGGAGGGCAGTGAGAATTGGGATGGCAGTGCCTGGCTCCCAGCTCCGAGCTCGCCTCCAGGTGACCTTTCTTTCTGAGGACTGCAGAATCTTTTTCTTCTGTCAGCTGCAACTTAATGATTTTGAGGAAAAGAAGAAGCAGATCAGGGCAGTTAAAATAAGCTAAATATAACACTGTCAGGAATCAGAATGGCTTTACTTTGCTGGAGAAGAGTCATGCTTCACATGTGAATGATCTTCCTTTGACCTAAACTTAAACCATGAGTTGAGGGAACAACCATTTATAGAACTGGTTAGGTCTGTAATTCACTGTGTAGAATAACAGGATGGTCTGAAAGAGAAAACAAAGATCCTTACTTCTCAGCAAAGATGAAGAATAAAGGCTATCAAATTCTCTTGGGTTTTCTTGTTCTTACTGGTGTTTTATGCTTTTGGCTTTTTCTTCTTTTTTTTTTTTTTCTCCTTGTGGAGCCGAATTGATGGAGTTTCAGAAATACTTTCAGTCAATGTAAACCATTTCCTATTGCGGCTGGCAGCTGTTCTCTCAGTGTTTGCAGATGAGAGGCACAGCAACACTCCCTAAGAAACAATTGCTTGTGAAGAACAAATGAGTCTGAGGTTCTGGTTAAGGGAGAACGCACCCCCATAAATTACTGCATTATTATATATCAAGAATACTTTTGTAGTCTGTCATTGGAGTGACCATTGAGTGGGATTCTGCATCCCACACTTGAAAATGGTCCCAGCTCAGCCAAATACTTGAGCATGTGCTTGAACGCTAAGCACTGAGTTCAGCAGCTTGCCGAAGGGCTGACTCAGGTTTCATGCTGTAGTTCTCACAACTGTTCTCAGTGTTTCCTCTGGTGAGAGTGGACAGCAGTATTTGTGTGCTTCCTGTGCTTGTGAAATACAATGATCACTCCTCCTCCCTAGCAGTGTTAAACTCTTCTGCAGTGTGAAGAGAAAACTTACTGTGTGACTGGATCACTGGGGAGGTGTTTGTGTGTGTGGCTGACATCCACTGATGTGGTGGTGGAGTGAGTTGGCCCGGGTTCACGTTTGCTCTAAGTTCACCAATTGTGAGTTACAGTGTTGCTGTGTGCATGGCACAGGGGACGAAGTTGACATGGAGCAAGAAAGTTAATTAGCATTGCTGCCCCCCATTAGGGAAGAAGAGCCAAATCAGAAGATACGAAGATGATTATTCAGGATTGAATAATTGATTTTCCATGCCACCGTCTGAGACTTTTTAACATGTGACTAGTCCAAAGCCTGCTAGGCAGTCTGCTGCAGGGATGATATGCCTTAGTCACAATGTCTCACCCTGAATGGCCTGAGATGTGGTATTACTGTGCTGGGTATGGGTAGTGCCATAATTCCCCCTCTCACCCCCCATGTGGTTTTATAGTGTGTTTTTAAGAGGAAGAGCACTAAATTAGCCTCAACATGGTGATGACCAATTGCCATACCAGAAAGCTAGTTACTGTGAAGGGTGGGAAGCTGGTGATGGTTGGGGTCTGTGCAGCTGTAGGGTAGGAGACTGGTGACAACCTTTTGAGCACAGCCATGCTGACTCAGGTTTTCCTACAGATTGGAGAGAGATCAGATTCACCACACGTTTGTTCCTTCTGTACTGAATCAGCATGCTGAGGTGAAGACAGTTCAATACAGAGATAAGAAAGAGAAAAAACAAAGGCTGACAGACATTTTGTCATTTTTGGCAAAAATAAATGTACAGTACAAACAAGTTCGCAGAGCTGCACAGCCCTGCCTTTGTGTTTTGAGAGTGCACATGATTTACTTCAGAAATCAGTTTGGCATGGCATAACTATGCAGATTCAGCAGGACCTACCATTATCTTGTCATGTTTTCCAGCAAATTGACTTTTACAAGGCAGCAATTCAAAAACATAGAAATGTGCTGAACAACCCATCCTTTCTTGTCCCCCCATCCAGTGTGGCTGCACCCATGGGCATGGTGGTGCTTGGCTCCCTCGCTTGCAGGCTTTGGGCATTCTGCGTGTGTGAGCTGGTGTGGAGTCTTGATTTTATTATTGTGCTCTCAAACTCCCAAGTTGCTGACTTTTCAGCTAAGTATGGAGTTCAGACGTGGCTTTCTGTCATGTTTCACTTTACAGACTTAATAGGATTTCACTGGTACAGCAAAAGTAACAAATGCACTGTTGGCAAAATTTTGCAAATCTTGCTGCTTTTCAGCTCTGCTCACCCCCAGCCTGCAGTCTCAGACAAAGAAACATGGCCAAAATGGAGCTAGGTTCCTGGGCTTGCCCTGACTAGTATTGCCTTTCACTGCTTCTGAAGACAGACTGTTGAGCTAGATGCACCGCTGGTCTGACCCAGAAGGGCATTTTCTGTGTTTTTAAAGTGTGTCTCTATTCCAGTATCAGCCCTGAAGTAGCCAGGGATACTGTATTTCTGCATTCTCAGATGGTTGGCAAATGTGCCCGGATTTTTTGTTTATTTGTAAAGGGTTAATTTAAAATGTGTAAAACTTTACTACCTTCTGGGAATTCATGACATTTAGTCCATGTATGCCTCGGCAAATGGCTTCTATTTAATAACATCTTTGTTCGTTACCATTGAGAGATGCCTATCTCAGAGTTAAGCTGTGGATGTGCCCAAGGGTGGGAAAAGAACAAAAAAGTAAGTCGAAGGGGAGGGGAGATGGAAGAAGGAAGGTTCTTTGTTTGTGCAGGTTTTTTTCAATGGATAATGTGTGTGAAGGGTAGGGGCAGAGGTGCTCTAGGAGCATTCTGAGATAACAAAATAGCTTGCTTGGCTAAACAGGGTGGGTTGAAATGACAGCCCTACCCATCTTCTTGCTCTTCTGTGAACTAACCAGCGCTCATGTGTGGAGCAGGGCTGTGCACAGCTCCTTTTCCTCTTCCCTTGGATTTTGAGATGAAACTGCAGGCTTACTGGTATTTTTCACTCCAGCTCCTGAGTTTAGCAACTTCTGTGTGAAGGAAGTTAGTTAAATGGCCAATATCACTGCCAACTCCTCCAAGTTTGACAGGTCCTCTGGCACCAGCATGTCACCACACTCCATGAACCTGCTACACAAACCCTGTCTCAAGCCACAGCATTTTCTTGAAGACATGACTATTTTCTCAATCGAACTTTGCTTTGTAGAAAGTACTTGTCTCCTTTCCTTCCCTCTGCAGAAACTATTTGTCACTTGAAAGACCCAACTGGTTTTGAAGGTTAGCCAGGGAGACCAGAGATGCCAAGGAGGGACACCCATTCTGATGTAGCAGGTTTCAGACCCTCCTGCAGCCCAACCTCTGGGTAGATTTTACTTTCTGTTACAAGTAATGTCTGAAAATCTTTTGAATGGCTTGCCCAATAGAAAAAAAACTCTACTTTGAATTAATGGTCAATGGGTCTTTTTAGCAGATGTAAAATCCAGTGAAACATATACAATTTCTTTGGGTTTAGCAGGAACAGATGATTTAATAAGCAGCTATAAATCTCTTGGGAATGTACAGACATAGTCAAACAGCACACTTCTGCCAGGTTTTTCACTGACTAGACTTATAGCCTATGAGTCATAGCGGTCTGCTCCATTCTCCACCTCAAATGCTTGTTGTTGTTTTGGCTTTTAGAGGTGCTCTGTGCTGCATATGGGCGGTTTTGATCCCCTTCTGTTAATGGGCTTGCTCTTTCCTCCAGGAGACAGCCTTCAGTCAGTTGACTCTCATTCTCTGTGTGTGCATGACAGTGCATGACATTTCCATTCCCTAACCCAGCTTGTGAATTTAAAATTGTCGTGAAAATGTTTGAGGATTATATTAATACAGCCTCCTAAATGGGTTTAGTATTGGAATTTCGTTAAACTAAAAGAAATATAGTCAGCGTCTGTCTTAATACAGTGACGTTTTCTTTTCCACAGTCTGTGGCCAATTTATGAAGTTTAATAAATTTATTCTAACAGGGTTTTTTAAAATAGATTTGGTTATTATCAACTCTAGAGATAAGGAAACTGAGACAGAAAGCTGTTTCAGTTACCTGTGGTTCATGCTGAAATGCAAAGGAGGGTTGCATTTCCTAAAATATCAAAGTGCCATTCCAAATGGATGTAAAATGGCACTATGTTTTACAACTGTCTTTTATATTGTGCTCTCTTTCCATAAGTGCCTTAGATGTCTAGGAACTGGGGTTGCAAATTCCTCTTTTATTTTACAGTTGGTTTGCAAGACATGTGAATTACGCTTGGGATATACTTGAGAGGAGGTGAAGTATTAGAATTGCTGAGATTTGCTCCAGGTCACACCCTGGTGAACCAGAGATGAAACTAGTGATAAAACATGAGACTTTGGAATTTTTAACCATCGTGGAGGTTCTTGCAAGACAGGTGCAGTGAAGCTTATTTTGAATGCAGCTGGATGTGTGGGATTTAAAAAATGTTCCACAACGTAGTTGTTTGGTTTGTTTGTTTTTTAATTATGCAGTGCAGATATCTAATATTTTAGAGTGTGACCTGATACAAAATCTGTCTAAGAAAAATTGGGCAAAGTTCTGACTTAGTCATGCTCAGGCAGGGAAAAATCAGGCTCTAAATGTTTCACTGGTTCAGGACTACATTTGCATTTGTTTTACTTTGGGACTTTGTAAATTGTGAGGAAAATTTCTTATTTCAGTGGTAGAGATGATGAGGAGACCTTGTTCGTGTTTGGCCTTTTTCAGGCTGGAGGGATTAGCAAAAATACATAGATGTGAAGCAGGTTGAGAAACTGGGAATGGCCTTGGAGGCTGACTAGTGTACGGAATTGTATAAGGTGATCAAAGATACATATTGTTTGAAGTTTATGGTGAGATTGCAGTTTACTTGACTAATTCCAATACTGTTTGCTTCTGATTTCTCAGTGCTTCAGAAAGCCAAACAGGTATTGTGCTACTAGGTGAAGAAAGCCATCCAAGGTCATATAACTGTATGGTGTCAAAATCCAGAGCAACATTTGATTCTTCTGACTCCTTGTTAGGTCCCTCTACACTGTGCAGGAAGCAGAGTAGAGGGTTTCCACCCTATGCATATGTGGCATCACTTTCTGGCAGACTGAGAGTGTTGCTTTATGCTTTCAGTAATCACAGAGCTTTCATGTTTACTGATGGGACTTTCACACGTCGGGAAGTCAGAGAATTGGAGTCTAATCAGCATGTCTGTTCTTGAATGGGGAATTTTCCCCAAAGCAAGTTGTGATGCATGGACCTAATGATTTGAATCTTACGGTTCAGACTTTCCATAAACTGCTTCCAGCACTGTAGGCACTAACTTGTGTTTGCAGTGAACATACACACACCCAACTGCAAGGGCAACAGCCATAAGTTACATAGGTAAATCTTGGCATAACTCTGTGATCAATTGGGAATGGCCAGCGCCTTAAAAGTCTGGTCCTGCTGTGGTGTTTGGATGGAGATGTTGGTGCAGCAGTCAGTGCTCGTGCTGTTACGGGCCAGGTTAGAGGTTAGTTAGAAATCAAGACTTTTAGCAGAGCTTTTGCTAGCGCTTCTTCGCTGGCAGCAAGGTCTTTTGCAAGCTTTCTGGTGTGTGGTCTTTGCACGCTACATGGCTAACACTGGGCCTGTGTTGTGGGTTTTCACCATTTTCACAGCATGAACAGCAAGCAGCAGCAGTTCCAGGGGGTGAGTTGCCCATCCCCTTAAAGCAATGTACATAGCAATAGGGAACATCACATGACTACATGGACCTTATCCAGTGTTTTAAAGGAAAAATATCTGTAACAGTGTCCTGGCCTATATAAGCTGTATAGTTTTCCCAGACTTGGAAGAAAAGCACTGGTACTTTCCCAAGTTCTGCCCTTCTCATTTTGATGTAAAAAAAAAAAAAAAAGTTGATTCTTGTTTTTCTTTTGTCTTTAAGATGGGAAATACTTTAATTAAAAGAAGAAATTATGGGTTTTCATGGCAGGAGGTAAAATCTTATCTCAGCCATCTCTTTCGTTGAGAGTAAAGCAGAATGAGTACTTTGTTCTTCTTAAATAATAGCTTCTACTGTTAGTGGTGAAGACAGATAGATAGGTGCATGATTCCCCAGCAGCCTAAAAGGGGGTGTCTGGAGAGTCCTTCCTGGGATGTGGGGCTGTTTTCAGAGGCATCCCCCAGCTCTGTTTGGGAAAGCACACAGAACTGAAGGAGGAGGAGTGACCTTGCTTGTAAGGCGTTCATCTGGAGCATGGGCGCTGGGAGCTGAATTCCCTGCGCTGGGACTGGCTTCCTCTGTGGTCTGCAGCATGTTGCTCAGGGGATGTCTGTGCCACACAATGGAGCTGGGCACAGAGAGCCCGGGAGCTGACTCCAGGAGGTCTGCACAGCCCTATGGCGCAGTGGGGCACTGTGCAGAGGCATGACCCCCTTCGTGAAAAAATACAGCTGCACTGGTTCAAGAACTGCCTTGTGCTGTTGAGGCTGTGCTGCTGCCAGTTCTGGAGTTACAGTGGCTGTAGCTTATTTGCACATCTCTGTACCACACTCCATTGCTAAACCCAGGAAGCATTGAGGTACTGAGAATCCAACACTGAGATTACAAAATGTTTTTGAACTGTCTGCATGGTCTGGTTTTGGATTTCTTTTGTTTTGCACAAGCTCATCCTAGTCACTCCACTGTCACTGACTTTCATTTCCTCCGTGACACTGGAAACTAGCTAGAAGGAAAGCTTGATTTCAGCTGTTTCCCATGCCTGAATAGTTTTCCAGGAAGAAGAAAGTTCTGATATCCCTTGGAGTTTAGCTGACCCCAGCTGTCTTCCAGGTCCTAACTGTGATCTCAGAGGAGGCAGCAGATCCTGGTGCTCAGAACCCAGTTGGTGACAGGCTGTGTCTGAGGGGCCAAGACGCTTAACTCCTCTTTTCCAAGCAGCCACACAGCAGTTTACTGGGCTTTGTAAAGCACACTGAGGACCATGAATGAAAGGAGCTGTGCATATTCAAAGCAGTATTTTGTTTATCTGCTCTATCCAAAATAGAGAAGAAAATAGCTTTATTGTCTGTGGCTGGAAAAATCTGCCTGCTGTGATGATTATGACAATATGAAAGACAAGCTTGTATGCCTAAGGAAACACGTGCTGTCACATTTGGCTTTGATTTCCATGGGGTGTAGGTGATGGCACTACAACCAGGCTGGTGCTTGCAGTACCCTTCCTCCGCAGAGATGCTAAGCAGGGCTCACAGGCATCCCCCAGCATGTTACCAGCAGTTCGCTGGGTTTCCAGGCCAACTTGGAGGTTCAAGTCATGACTAACATAAAGGAAGGCAACTGCAGAATTAGCACGCATAGATAAGTCATTGCTTTTTGTCCAAAGGAACATCAGGCTGACACGTTCTTCTTAGTCTCTTGGCTAATAGTCTTTGGAAGATAAGATCTATCCAGTCAGAGAGGGTTGCATAAACTTCCTGTGAACTTTCATAGTTGATGATCAAAAGGAATCACAACACATTCTGTCATTATTTATCTATCTATTTATTAATTTAGAAGTTCAAAGAGCACGCAGTGCTATTGGTTGTGATTTTTTTTTTCATGTAAATAAGGTGAAATTGTACTGGATGCCCAGCTTTAAGCCGTGTTATTTTCCATTTTGTGTTTAAATTAAGACCTCTTTTGCAGTGGGGAAAAAATGCAAGAAATCCAACCACCACCCGTGTTCTGCTTTGGAAACCAGTGCTGCATTTTGAATATACCTGTCCTCATGTCCATTGCTTTGCTAAGATTCTTCCCTTTATTAGCTCTGTAGAGCCAACGTAACAATGAAGATGGTTCCCAACAGCAGCATGTTCTTTGTCCCGCTACCTGAATGCAAGTACAGGAAGGGCTACCTTGACAACAGTTTGCAAGTGCCTCTTCAGGTGGGGATTGGCTTAAAGGATCTGTGTTCCCATCATTTATGTGCTCTGAGAAGGATTCTGCCCCTCTATTCCCATTAAGTCGAAGTTTTGCAGTGCTAGCTTGGTTGCATGCAAGGTTTAGTCCTTCCAGAGTTATATTCTAGTAAGTCCTTCTGGTGTTGCAATTCCAGGTGTGAGGGGATCTGTTTTTTAAATTGTCTTCTAGTCCCATGTGTAGCATCTTGTGTTGCAGGATGTGTACTGTGAATGAGGGCAACAGAAACTTGTCCTTTGGTTTTTACTTAAAAGAAACAATAGTGAACTAAGACAAATCTCTCTCATTCATGTAGGGTCAAATCAGAATTTCCGTGGAAATTTAAGCAACTCATTGACAACTGTCGTGATATGGCTAGTTCCAAGAGGAAGCCTGTTTGTCTCATTTGCCCTTCTTGGGACATAAATCTGTGTTGATGGGGATATATGCAGTAAAAAATGGTATAGGAAGAGACTAACACCTATAAATGGCAAAATTTTCTTGTTTTGTCCAGACAGGACAAATAATCCTCCTTTGGGGGCTTCCCCCCTCCACTGATTTTGGTCCTACAGCTTCCTGTCTTTCCTTTTCAGGCATGCCTGGGATACAGCACAGCCATGCACAGGAAGAGTGTTGACTGAGTGCAGATGGGTTGCAGGCAGGGCTGGTTCTGGAGAGTTAAGGAGCAGAAGGACTGACTTACATGAGGTTTCCACCTTTTGGTTATCCCCATGGCTTGGCTTGTGTCTTGGCCTGGTGCCATCTGACACAGTGTGCAGCACTGGGGTGTTGAGGGCTGGCTGAATTGGCTGCCCGGGCCCAGAGCCAGTTTGTATGGCTTCTTTGGCTTTGCACCTTTTTCCTAGCAGGGTGAGCTGTCATGATTCAGATTATAGGTATGGGTAATTCTCAAACCAGGCATTTACATGAGTTAATTCCACACTGTTCAGGTTTGAAGTTGTTTTATTAAGGAATTATTAATCTTATTGCTCAGCAGATTTTCAGCATCATTAGTAGGTTTAGCATGAGGAGCATGTCCTGGTTATATCACCAAACATCATCTTAAAGCTTTAATTGCCAAATAAAAACTCTTTCTCTCTTTTCTGAAATATACAACATTACTAAAGCACCACTTTGGTAGAATATTGTAGCACATGCTTGGCATATTTTAGGCTCTTTTGAAGTCAATGTTTAAGTGCTTTGCTGAATCAGGGCCTAAAACAATAATAGCCACAAAGTTAAGCGACTTTATTTCTGAATGAGTGTTTGCACAGGGGTCGAATGTGTGTCAGCTTCTTGTCATGACCCCCCAGGTACAGATATCCTCTAAGTTTCACTACATCACTTAGCAAATTTTGCAAATTGCTGTCTTGCACCCAGCTTGACATGTCAGGGTCGGACCCAAGTATGGTAGGCTTTCATTTGCAGAATGAGATCAAACTGAAATCAGATATGGGGCAATAAAGGGATTGGCAGCATCTCAAAGAGTGTACAGCTATTAGTAATTTCCTATATACATAGAGTGTGTGTGTGTGTGTGTGTGTGTGTGTGTGTGTATATATATATACACACACACACACACACACATACTTTTTTTGGGTTAGTGAAATCACTACAGTGCTTCAGACATGATCCTTTCTAGGCTATTAAAGAACTCATGGAAATTTTTACATCTCCTGCTAGCAGAAAGAGTTGTGGAAATACTATGGGTAATGGAACTGATGCTGAAATGGAGGAAGAAAGCAAGTTCATAGGTGACTGATCTTAGACTTACACCTGTGCAGTCTCCTTGCAACCAGGGGGAGCTCGTATGTTGGGTCAACTCCTTTGCTATTGTTTGCAGGGGTACAATATAATTTCGTACTACTTACTGTGATACCATAATCCTAGCAAAACATGATGCAGTGAGGTAAAATTATTAATGCCACTGAAGTCACTAAGTTTTATTTTCTCAAGTAGAATGATGCTTTTGGGGTCAGCGGTGTTATCTTATGCCATGTGCTTTACTGCTGTAAAGCAGTATATTGTGTTGGAGTGTTAACAATAAAGGCCAGTGCTGTGGGTTTGTTAATTCAAAGAACTCAGTGGTGGTATGGGACTGTTTCACAGAGTATGGATGTCATTGTCTTGTCCCACCTGGTAGTCACAGAATGCCCTATGCAAATGTATTGAGGGCTGGGCCTCTAAATAAAGCGCAGAGAGCGTAGTTTTTGTAGTGCATGCACTCTTCATAGTATTGGCTTGTTGCAGCCTTTCCCCTTATTTCCACACCTCTGCAAGTCATTACCTGGTGATGAGGAAGTGCTCTGCCTAGCTCTGCCTCTCCCAGTGAGGTCAGCAGGAGCTGCAGGCACTTGCCTCTTCATAGTATTGAGTTAAAACCACACTGGAACAGGGTATTGAAGCTTCGTTTTTTGCTGTTGAGTCTTACATATGTCTGAACTTAGATAAATTTATCTGTTGAAGTCACTGGAAAAATGGTCAGTAACTGTGGTGTAGAGGTGACGTGAGAGGCAGATAAGGTGGGCATCTTCTATGGGAAAGGGACAGAAGCTCTGCTGAAGGACAGAAAGTTATTCGGGGAGGTGGAAAAATCATAAATAATGTTACAAGAGTATTTTTATGTGGAACTTCATTTTATTTAAATAATGCAAAGGAAAATGTTACTGAAGTTGTGTAGTGATTAATCTCTGTTTACACCTACCAGTGATTTGTGCTGTTGTTGTGGGCAGCTTAGTCTGTAGCTCATCTGGTTTTTTTCTTTTTAAATCCCAAAGTTGATGTGGTGTTTTCACCTACTGAAAGAGATAAAATTTCATGAGTCATTTAGGAGCAAATCTGATTTTTGTTTTCTCTACTGTTGCTGATGATGGCCGCTTCATTTGGGAAGTGTTCAGTAAAGATTCTCAGACCTCAGCTTGTGGAGAGAGCGGCACATCCTTTCCTTTCCAGGCTCAAGGGCAGAGACGCCAGGTGTGCCCCGGTGAGGACTTCTCACACACACTCATCTTGTTAGTGCAGGTCTGCTCCTGCACGCCTCACGTGGCCTCTGCCTCCTGCGCTCTGGACCGCAGAGCGTAGCAAGGAGTGTGTTCAACCCGTCAGAAATGGGAAGTGTATCGGAAATATGAAACTAAACATCAGCCATGTGTGAGTAATGGATTGTCTGTGTCCTGCAGGGGATGGGGATACATATTCTAATGCAGTGTAGCCATGACACTGTAATTAACATCAGCTGCTCATGATGTCCTCTGTTTATCATCCCAAACTCTGTCCTGATCCTAAATTTAGTTCTGAGGTCTTGATGTGCTCATAGAAAAGCCCAGTGAGAAAAAAAGTAAAAGGTAGGAATGATTCTTGTTTCACTGGGGCAAATCTGAACCAAATATTTCACCTTTTGGTAATGAATTGATTAGGATTATATCTATGAGGCTTAGGATAGAAGAGTGCTTGTCTGGGGTCTTCTGTGATAGCCACCTGCCTAAGACCCAAAGCTTGGGCTATAGTTTTACTACTGTGTTTTATACCTACATATTTGTTCGTGCATAATATATTTTAACTACTTCATTTGTTTTGGTTGGAACTTTAAACTGTAACTGAGTGTACATGTAATGCAATGAGCGTTTTTCAGTTGTTTATAAGTGTTAGCTTGCGTGCTCCCCTGAGGTCCCGACCATATATGTAGATGTGGTCACCTAATGAAGTGCTACAAAGCCTTGTGATAAACTCTGGAGTGGGATGTGGTGCAGATGGTTTGTACATACTCCCATGCTACTAGTAATGGGGTCAATAGAAAATCTGAGACTGATCAGCCATTTCACCTGTCCACTGATCAGGTCCGAGGTTGGTTTTTTTTTTTTTTTTATTACTTCCATGTCTTTGAGCACTCCCTCTGCGGTGTAAAATAGGCCTTTCTTGGGAGAAGCTACCTGTCTCCCTCTTTCCCTAGTTATGCTGGTGAAACCGTGCCCACTTGTAGCATGCTATGAGTTTAACTCAGGTCATACACCAAAGGGAAATTTTCAAGACAAAAAACGTCAGATTTTTTTTATATTTGGCTCTTGTGGTTCTGCTGGACTTCACTGGTGCATTCTTAAGAAAAGTTTTTCTCTAGAAAAACTTTCATGTGATGGCATGTCAGCATCTTCTGGATTCTTGACAGCTGAAGTAGCTGTCTCTATCTCCTCTACCTGTGAATAGTCTGCATGCAGTTTTTGGTAATTGTAAAATAAGCCTCGTGTACATGCCTTTGGGTAGTGTTTTTGATAGGAGGAGAGGTGGCTTAAGTGTACAACCCGCTGGGAGCTCTGTCGCTTGCAAAATGTAGAGGTTTCAGAAGTACAGTCAATAACATTATAATAGCTATATGGAGAGACAGGTGTTATCGAACATCTTGGCTACCTCACTCTCTAGGTTTGTTCTAACCCCACCTTTGCTATCATGTTACAAACACAGTCAGAAGAGTAATAGGTTGGAAATCTTTTATATCTCCTCGTGTATAAACCTGGCAGTGTTGATTATGTAATGTACATACACATTCTCTTGTATTCAGCTCCCTAAATAACATATAAATGGTTTCGTATGCTAAATTTAAGTTTTTAATGCAGGAGTAGAATATCATAACGGCATAATGAAGTGCTTGATAGAGGAAAAAAGAAACTGATTTCCTCCTGAGTAGGGCATAGCCAGCTTTGCAATTTTACGCCCACTAGAGGGACTGTTGCTTACGCTACTCATTGCAGACAGCAAAGTCATGCAGTCCCTTTAGTATCTTTTATGAAGTTTTAAAACTTTGAATGACAGACTCTGGTTAAATCCTCTAAAGAGTAAGTTTCCAAAGCTATTCCTTGAAGTGTAAAGACTTCGGGCATGGTGCTGTTCTTCTGAGTCCAAATACTTTATACGGAATTTCCTTACTAAAATGTTCTTTCTTACTTTTTTTTTTTTTTTTTAAAGTATTTTCTGTTCTCTTCGTTAATGAGTCCAGGCTTTACTATATGATGTTACTGGAGATTAATTTAGGGTTTTTTTGTCACAGAAGGAATGTTTTGTTTTTATGTTTGGAATAAGGTTTTTTCGCAACCACTGTGCCAATGAATATGGTAAATTAATCGGTTCTCGTATTTGCAGATGTCATTGAAATGGGTTTCTCCTTTAACTGGGAGATAGTTTTGGTTAAGAGACATGTAAACTTACAGTCAGTATGAGAACTTCCAAATGTATCTGTTTTTTCATGTTTAGCTGGGGGATTTTTCTGTTTGAGTTGAATGTTCCTGACTTGCACATTTTACTTCTTAATTACAGAAACATGAAAGAATACAGGAAGTTCTGCATGACCACGATGAATACCTGTGCTAATTAAGTCACTGGCTGGGTACTGGGAGAACAGCAAGGTAAGCAGTCAGGCCATGCCAGCAGCATTTCTTGTAATCTGCATGATTGTATTTCAATAGAGCCTTAGTGCTTTCAGAGATCAAATTCATAACAAGTCGGGTGAAGACAAATAGCCCACAGGTTTGAATGCAATAGATTTAGTTAAAAGCTCTGGCAAGCAAACACCTCAGTGTTCCTTCCTGGGGCCAAAAAAAAAAAAAAAAAAGTACAAGTTCTGTGCTGGTTTTCTTTTTTTAAAAGGCAATATCTCCAGTTTGAACAATCGATTCATGACCAAAGCTCAGCTTCCTGGGTTGACTCTAGGGAGGGCTTGGAGGAGGGGTGGAATGCTTCAAAAACTCAGTTGATGAAAAGGCATGCTGTTTTGTGGATGCCTCCCAGAATTGTTTAAATCTGTGTGTGTGTGTGTATGCGCGCGCGTGCGTATGAAAAGAGAGAGAGAGATCTCCATGACAACTGGCCTGGCCAGTCTGTGTTCTCTGCAATCATTTTAGCTGGAATCAGTGCTGCGAAAGGTCATATGAAGGAGTTGTGGGAAGCACAGCAGGTATTAGACGCTAAACGACTGGTTTTCTGATTGCCTCAGATAATAAGACAGAGTTTTGTCTGGGAAATACAAATCTGAGAATGGAGTGGAAAGGGAAATGCTCCAAATTTCAGGTAACAAAAATTGCCTTTTTAATGTTATTTCCTCCCATTTTAAAGTTTGGTATGTTTTGTTTTTCTTTTTTTTTTTTTTTTTTTGTGGTGTTTACTCCCAGCCGAATGTCTGAGCAAGCTTGGATTCCCTAGCTCTGGGGAATGATGTCATGCGGCAACAGTTGGATTCTATTAGCCAGGGAAAGAGGAAACATCCTGCATTTTTGAAAGGAAAAAAAAAAAAAGATACTTTGGCTTTTTGTTGAATCCTGTGCAAAGGCTGCAAAAAGTGTTGGTTGTTTTTTTTTTTAAAAAAGTTGCTAAGAAATTAATTCACAGAAAATGTCATTTAGGATCTAGACAGCACCAAACTTTAAAACCACTGCAACAATGACTCCTATATGCAAGAAAATAATTATGGAAGTGTTAAGAGAATTCAGAAGACATGTCGGTCTTCATGGGTGCTCCTATATTCATCTTTAATGAGAGAATTAATTGCACCTTAATTAAGCAGAGGATTTGGAACCTCCACACACTTGGGATCCTTTAGCAATTGTTTGGAGAATGTGCTGTTAGAGATTTTCTTCTGGGCTGGGCTCCCTCTCAAACTGCTGTTTATGAAGAGATGATGCTGGCAGCATTGTTCTCAATAAGGTTTTTAGTCCTGGGCTGTATTTTTCATAGCTTCAAACCAGCCTTTTCTGGGAGAGGGTAGCAGGGAAGAAATCAGCAAACTAGTAATTTCAGCCATTTGAAAGGGTCTTTTTTTTTCCCCATTTCCTCAGAGATGTTTGCTAAATGCTGTATTCAACACTCAGCACTAGGATAGCATGCATAGCGTTTTAAGCAGAAAAATGCCTAATGATTTCTGTACAACTGCTATGTCCTAATGAAAAGACTTAGAAAATGGATATAATCCTGCTTCCTCGAACATCACAAAAATACACTGTACTGATAGCCACGATAAAAAGACTAGGTCACCCACATGCTGGTTAAACTCCCCTATAGCAGATGCTCAGTTGTACTTTTATGCTGCGTTGCTCCCTTCTGTGCATTTCAGGCATGATCCGATGCTTGCTGGAGTCCATGGGAGTTTTCCCGTCAACTTCAAAGGGCTTCAGATCAGCCTCTGCCTGAGAACTTCTCAGCCTCGGCTTCAGTCTTTTGACTGCAGGACCAGGCCACAGGCTCTTCACTTTCTTTCTTGAACTTTCCAAACAGAAGGTCTTTTGTGTTCCTCCAGGCAATGCCAGGCGCTGCTGACTGGCTTCAGCGTAGCTGCTAACACATGCTGGAGATAATAGTGATGCTTATTTCCGCTTTCTCCTAAAAACCGTCCTAGAGGGGGAAAGTGCAGTGGCTGGAAATCAGATCCTTGTATCCCACCTCCCCTCCTCACAAGTGGCCATTGTTTATGAGTGTGTGTGTCTGTGTGTGCAAATAGTTCCTTGATTAAAAGGCAGTATTGGCTGTGCTTCAGGGAGGAGTTTCAGGAAGATTTTAGGGGGAAAACACTGTTATCGCTATGATCTGCCAGCAGAGCAATCATGAGGGAGAAGCAGGCTGTCCTGGAGCAGGCGATCTTTCTGCAACGTGTGTACAGAACTGATGGCTGCCATCTGAGAACTGGGGGCTGATCAGCACAGTCTAACACTTTGTGTGCCCCTTCTTGCTTCCCAAATTTGACCAGCTTGATTCCATAAATAAAATACTGCTGTTAGTGAATATCAATTGATAACTTGGTTATGGAAAAAAACTTGGT
Organism: Athene cunicularia; assembly: GCF_003259725.1. Lineage (NCBI taxonomy): Eukaryota > Metazoa > Chordata > Aves > Strigiformes > Strigidae > Athene > Athene cunicularia. Next base: position 2,134,539 of record NW_020799102.1, read on the forward strand.
TATTGGAAAAAAATAATAATTTTTCATTTGTTTGGTTGGAAGCAGTTTAATAAGAAATCCTTGTGACATTCTTAACAAGAAATTAAGTATCTGTGGAGTGGCTGGGTTAATTTGGACCATCCCCCTCCTTAAGAAACAACACTGATAACTCAAGTTTAAGGCTCATGTGTGGGAAAAGACTATTAGTCGCTGAAATTTGAGACAAAGATTATGATGTTCAAAATCAGAGCCACTGCTTTTAAATGCTTACATTTTACAGATGGTCAGCTTGAGACTCCTGAGAGATCTCTGCACGGTGTTGCAAATGGGGCATTTCAAAGGCAACAGTTGCTTTGTGGCGTTTATCTGTTGTGTGGCGCAATGCAGCAGGAAGCCTGCTGAGTTCTCTCCCAGTGTTTCTGGCTGAGTGGCATTTCCCTTAATGGTCTGTGTTGTAGTATTTACATGTTACTTTGAAAAGCGATACAAGGCATCATTCCCGTAGTCCTTTAATATAATTTCCATATGTCCTAGCATTCTGAATGGTTCCAAATGAAGTTTTCATATGTTATACACTACATATACCTTACCAGTAGGAAATTAAAAAAAAATCCATAAATCATAATATAACTATGCTCATAATAATATATTCTATAGCTGACTTACTGTGTTTGGGCAGAAATGTAACCAGAAGCACACAGGTGTTGGCACATTGTTGTTTGGGGTTTTTATCCATGAAGTCACTAAGTGATTCAGGAAGGCTGCTGCGATACCTGGTGACACATGTGGAGTTCCTGCAGCAGTCTGTGCAGGCGCAGCGGCTCTGCTCAACACAGCTCCTGTGGACAGGTCCCTAGCTCAGGGTTAGCAGCCTGCTGTAGTTGTCACTTTATAGGTGCATTCATTTCTGTATCTTGAAGGGAGTTGCTTTATGTTGTTGTCCTGATGTAAATCTCCGTGTTGGTCCTGTGTGTCCACCACGTTTCTGCCAGTGGCTGTACACCCACATTTTGTCAGTGGATAGTCAGTGACTTGAGTTTTCCGGAGAGATTAATGTGTGTTTTTGATAGGATTAGTTGTGTCCTGTCTCACTGCACTTAGAAGGAAAGTGAAAGGACATGGCAGAAATATTTTTTTTTTCTTCTTGACTATCTAAGGAGTACCTTTTATATTCTGAGTTATAATGTTTTAATTGCTTGTTTTATCTTGCATAAGATCATGTTTTGTATAACTGCCTGTACTCGCTCTATCCATAGGTTGACAGTGTATGTTTCCCTGTTGTTTGTTGCAGTGAGTTCCAGGCTAATTGCTTTATTGATGTATTTCTTTATTACTTGGAAATACACTGCTTTGCAAATGAGCTGAGGCTGTCTAGAAGACTAGGACTTACTTTCAATAAGTTCAATAATTCAATATTTATTTCTGCTCTTACTCCCTTCTCTAAATAACTCCCCTCTCTGTTTTTTTCTTCTTGGGGAAAGTCTGTGAGACACTGGAAAAACACTGTAGTTGTCTCAGTTTCTGCTGTTTTCTTTGAAGGTTGAGTGATCTTCAGAGCACCTGGCATTACAGTTGTGGACAGATGCACCATTAAATTCTTGAACATGAGATCAGTATTTTCCATCTGTAACCCTGTGCTCACAATAGATGGAATTCATTGATTGAAAACAACAGTGCTGCATATTTAGAAGAGCTGCTCACCATGCTTAAATCTTTCCTTATTTTCTGCAAGTTAAGTTCAACTCCAGCAGTATGAACAACTAGTTCTCACAGTTGTTTCCTCTCACGGGCTGTTTTTGGGTCATGGTGATTCTGTGTGACTTTCTAAGGTGTAAAATGTGACATGCGGAAGGATTTGTTCTCAGCAGCTTGTGAGTGTGGCTACCTTTAATTACAGCAAGAACCTTGAAATGATTGCACTGTCATTCTGCTCCGCAGACTAGACTATCATTAGTGCTAATCAGTGATGTCTGTTCTGCCTTTGCATCTTTGACCCAGTTACTTTGCTGAATTTAACGTAGTTGCAAGTGTGACACAAAGCAGACTCTTGGCACAGCCCTGATCACAGAGCAGGGAGGGATCTGGCAACTTTCACACAAATCCATTATAATTAAGGCTTCCGGTCTGGGATTTAAACTTCTTTCTCTTAAAAGCCTGAGAGGCTTTTAACAATATTTTTCAGACTGAAAATGAACCTACTGCTTATAGAGGCAAAGTCCCCTGATGGTACTAGCTGCAGGCAGACCTGGAAGAGGCAGGTGCGGCTCTTGTACCTTCATCAGGCTTTGAAAGTGTGCTTCCTCCTCGAGTGCTTTTTGAACAGAGTCTCCTAGTACTTCAGTTTCACGTGACAACAGCAGAGTCGCTTAAGCAGTTAGAGGAGTGTTGCACAGTTGGCTTTCTTCCAGTGCCAGCCTTTATTCTGAGTTCAAGCCTCGTGTAGCATTAATCCTCTTTGCCCACTTGGAGCCAAACTTCTGTATGCAAGGGGCTGTTAAAGAGAGTCCCATTTCCCTATCCTGGTAGAGGCAGTGCTGTGTCCTTGAACAACTTTTTCCTCCTCCACTTGCAGTTTGGTGACAAAAAGATGAATCAGAGGCTAAAACTTCTGCCAATGGCAAGAGCACAGTTTGGCATCCCTTGTGCAGTTGGCATCAAATGGATACAAGCCATCAAATTATCTGTGCTCCTGGTCCAGCAGAGCCTGTTGATTTATGACCAGAACATCCTTCCCCTCTTTAAAGTATGTTTGAAAGTTAAAAAGCATCACTAAGTGTTTGCAACATTATGGACATGCTGATGATAGTTGGACAATTTTGACAGTACAGAACCTGCTCCCTGCAATGCTATTTCATGCCTTTTTGGTAGAGAGCAAAAAGCAGTTCGAGAGCTGCAGCAGTATGGAAACATTTGCAGCTGCACAGTTCGCATTCCCATGTTTCAGTCTCTCACAGGCCCATGCAGATCTTCTATTATTAGTTTTAAAAGGAGAATAGCTGACAGCTGATTAATTTGAATGGCTTATTCCAGAGAGAGCTGTTTTATGACTGAGTTGTCAAGAGCGTCAAGCCAAGAAAAGTATTGAGTAAAGATACAAAGGAAAATCTCTGATGTAGAGCACAATCCTGTTTATCCAAAAGAATTGAAGAGGACAAAACCATCTTCATACCACTCTGCTGTCAACATGTTCAAACCTGTGCTGGGGGAGGTGAGAAGCTGAAGGGCTCAGCCTGGTGCATTCATCCCCCAGCAGTTCCTGGGAGAGCTCCCCAGGGGTTTTCTGACGTGTTGTCACAGGGAAGGGGACATATCACAACTCAGTCTTCAGAAACCTGCCTAAAAAATAATTTCAAGTGACTCATTCTGGTGTTGGTTTTTGGAGACAAGTCAAGTTGGTTTCAGAGTGAAGAATGGAAAAAACCCCACTTTTGGACAATGGATATGCTTTTTGTAACAGGCTGATGCTCGGGATTAGAGCTGCTTTGCTGTGCGTCAGGCAGGGTTTCGCCATTATACTGACTCCACTACACTCGCTCAGGGCAGCAGATTGGGTTTTGGGAACATATGAAAACCGAAGAACAAACGCTGTTTTTCCAGTGCTCTTTTATTAGCAGAAGCACATGACAGTAAGTTGAGTGGTATCACCCTGGGACGTGCACAGGCGGCTGTCTGGCCGCCCCTTTTGTTTCTTGTGGAAAGCACTACCCTTGTGTGCCACCTGTAAGCCTAGCCTGGGCAGCTGAAGCACAGCTCTTTTCCTGATCTGAGACTTTAGAGGAGAAGGAGAGCCAGTCCTGTCCCTGGAGCTGCATAAGATGATCCATTTACATCTTCTATCTCCTACAGCAGTAAGCCTCTGCCATGATGCTGTAATGTCACCTGCTTTCATGGAACTGTTCCCTCTGCCCCTGCTTGGGATGCTCAGGGGAGCAGGAGTCACAAAAGGTGAGAGCAAGGAGTGAGGTGAGGTGAGGCATGAGGTGAGAAGGTTCCACTGCTCCCAAGTAGCCATGGGCTGGCAGGAGACTGCATTTTTAGCCCAGAGAGCTTGTGTCCTTGATGGTGATTGGGTGATCAGCTGGGCTGGACCGCTGTTCCCTTGAGCCAGGCCAGAGCTGCTGTCAAGGCACAGAGGAGGTGGTTCCAAAACACGGCAGAGCTGAGGTCCTGACAGACCCTGTCTGTTGCCATGTGCTGCCTCTGCTCTCTTCCTCCTCACCTTAGGGGTCATGGAGACAGGGGAAAGGGTAGCAATGAGAGTGAGGCTGTTTCACTTTCTATCCAGCGGTTAAGTCCAGGTTTGTTTCTCAACAGACGTCTCCCTGAAAATGAGAGTTGTTTAAGGTAAAGGTTGTATGAAGGCAGAGGTTGAACCTTACTGCATTTTAAAACGCTGCCTTCGTGCCCACATATTGGGAGCTCTTTGTGTGTGGTCAGGGGCTGCGATACAAGCTGGTTGTACAGGGGGCACTATCAGCAGGTTATAATCTCTTTTGTGCCTGAGTCAGTGGATAGTATAATATACTGTCAAATCTGGCATTTGGATTAAGATCTGCATTCTTCTCCTACGGAGACATCCAGTTTTCTGCTGAGACACATCAAGAGCTAAGGTCCCTGCTGTGTTTTATTTACTATTGGCTGACATGCATGGACAGTAGAAAACAAATGTAAGCATGACTCAGTGCTGTGTACTACAATAGCACAGAATGCTTCCTGGGGATTTATGACTATCTGGAAGAACAGGGCATCCAAGAGGCAGCCCGAGGTCATCAGCTACAGCACCTTGTCGGCAGATCCCAGCACAGTGCCTGTAGCACTGATGGCTCTGATAGCATGGGTGTACCTACCTGTTCTAAAAGTATGGCCGGATCCTCGGTTAGAGAAAGATGAAGCCAGTGGAGTTATGCTAAAGGTTTCCATGATTATTTTTTTTAAATCTATGCAGTTCATGCTCTGGATAGGGCAGACTGATTGCAAAGTGGCCATTTATCCAGAGATTCTGGGTGTCAGTCAATGGCTGCTCTGGTCAGGTTGTGTGATGTCCTGAAATCCTAAACAAATGGCCACATTACTCTTTTTTTCCACCTCAATAAAATTACTTTGTGCAGAACCAGGCTGCATTAGGTAAAACTCTCTTGTGCATCAGCCTCCTGCCAAGTTGTATCGGGTGTATCGGTAATGTCAGTTTGGCAGTTGTGTTGCTGGTGAGATGTATGCCCTTGCCTACAGTAGCAATGCACATGGGCTTACTGTCTTCTGAGAATCTGGCATCACGTGTGCCCCTCAGAGACAGGACAGACTCCAAAGTGAACTGCCACTGGTTCTGAGAAGGGTGAATTCCTGCTTCCTGTATTGGTGCCAAATGGTGTGCTGGCTTATGGAAGTATTACAATATTTACTGTTAAAAAATGATTTGTCAGGAGAAAAGTAGAAACCTATTGCTTGCAGTGAGGGAACAGTCGGCTACTCCTGAGTCTGGGTAGAAAATGGAGTTGTTAGGAATAGGTTGGAGGAAGAGTGCAAAAAAAAACCCCTCTGTGGAAGAGGAAAGAAAACCTTGTTAAAAGGTAATTATTCTTTTGGATGAGTGGTTGACTTCCCACAAGGTGGGCAGAAGTGGAGCGAAGTCAAAACGCAGAGTTCTGGCTCAGTGTAATACTTATCATTTCAACATTTTCTTACAATCTGTTTTAAAAACAACCCAACCAACAAACCCATCATTGCAGACTGGAAATCCTGTGAAATATTTTTTCAGTAGCATGAACACATGGTGTTCCCAAAACAAAATAGTCTAGGACACTTGTGGTGGCGGGGTGATGCTGAGAGCCTGCTAGGCTGTTTTAGTGCTGCCCGCTACTGAACAGGAGCAGCAGATCTGTTGGCTTGGACAGATCGCCCTCGTGACAGTGGCTCATTAATGGTTGTCACATCAGTTATGTTTCCATGACAGCTTCAGGTCTGACAAATGTGACAAAGCTGTGTTTTATCAGTAAATCCCCCAGAAAATCCCCTGCTGGCCCTAGTCAGGAAAGCATATGGATAAGAAGAGAAAATTATTCTTCCTGCTCTTTGTTACTGATTCTGCTTTTTGTATGTGAACTAGCCAGCTAGGACTAGTTGCATTCCTCTGTAATTTTCAGTACCTCCTATATGGGGCTGAACCAGTGATGAATTAATGCCTTTAAGTTTTATTCATTGTTTTAGTGACCAAGGAAACTCTAAATATCAGATTGAAGTTTTGAGGAATGGAGCAGAAGCACTGATGTTCTATTACAGGGCAGGCTTGGGCACCCTTGAATCAAACTGGCTTTTTTTCAGAAAGGTTGTGGAGATTCAGGCAGGTTTGTTGGCCACAATTGAACCTGTGGGGTAAGCAGTTTGACTTGTTCTGTTGCAATTATTAAAAAAGAAAAAAAAAAAAAAAAGAGCAGGAGCATTTTATTTATATTCAAGTATTCTCCCTTTGAAATTCCTCATTAAACACTACAAGATGAAGGAATCTGCAATAGTTTATCTGTAGGTTATCTATTAGTATGTTGCATGCCAAATCACACTCATACATAAAATAAAGGATAAAACTATAGACATGCTGAGATCTCTTTCTATCACAAATGTATCTTGAAATCTATCTGGATCTGTCATTTAAGTATTTGACTCTCTTATGCAGGGAAGGTGAAAGGAGGGAAATTCTAGTTGAATAAATTAGATAATGACATAAATAAGATGATGAGGAGGGCTCCAGAGCGTTGTGAAGTATAACATGATTGCCCTTTCCTGAATAGAATCTTATCTGCTTACAAGCATTCAGTCCATCTTTGCAGAGAATTGCAAACAGGATGCAGGTTTGCTAATATTGGCAGGTATTGGAGGTTTTTTTTAACTGAAGTGATAGACCCTGGGGCACTGTATCAAAAGGTCATGAGGTTCAATCCTGGTGCTACACGCTGCTCTTGTGCGGTTTAGCTGACAGCTCTGTGTGTACCTGTATAACCTATGCACGTATGAATTACTGCTCGCTTCAACTATCTGTATTATCTGACTCCAAGTAGTAGAAGTCTCACCAGGGACATTTTATCTCCAAATCAGGTTGAAAATTTTGTTTGGGAGACCCTAATTTTGCCCAAGAGAGGTTTCCAAGAGAGTAAAGGCAAACATACTTAGTTCAAGACTGTGTTCTGGGACTGAGCGTCTCATTTGACTGCAGCAAGCCTGTGCGCAGGCAGTACTGAGTAATTCCCCGGCTTGAGATTTCCAGCATTATCTCCGACATAGGAAATGGTGATGCTTCTGCTGCTCACTAGTGCACTGTTTATAGTGCCACAGTTGTGTCACGCCAAACTCAAAAGGTGATGATTTTGACTGAAATGCACATAGGTGAATATATTTATTTTAAAGCGATGAGTAATAAATCTAATGACTATTTATGTGGTTACTGCTATAAATTAAGCCAGTGCTTTTTCAAGTGTTGTTGGAAATTCTAGTCAAAGCTGCCAAGTGAAACATGTGAATCCTATTTTACAGCTCCTATCTGCTAGGTGCAGAGGGGGAAGCTGAATAAAAAGAAATAAGGATATACCTCAGACAAAATTTGTCATGTACTAATGGCAAATATCTACCCCTGACCTCCACAGGAGCAATGGCAGAGGGAGGGAACAGGCCATCTTTATGACTGTTCAGGCATAGTCAATAGGAGAATGAAAGACGAGGGATGGAAATGTGTTTGTTCTCAAAAAATGCCATGTACCTCAGCATAGCTGGGTATTTTCTGAGGGAATACCTTTTGGTTTACCTTTTGTATTGTATATACTTTTTTCAAAGCTACAGCAAAATGAAGTGTTAGTTGACTCACGAAGTTAACTGCAAAGTTTTATTCCTCTCCTAGTAACCATCAGCACCAGCAAGTTACCTCTGACATTGCACCTGATGGTGTAAGAAACTGAAAATGTCATAGCAAACTCGGTCTGCCATAATGTTTGAAGAGAAACTACTTAAATGAGACTAACATTTTATTTTTTGTGTAGTGTTCAGTATGCCAAGTCCTAATCTGTGGCTAAGTTTCTGATGTAGTGGCTGTAATAATAACTGGGATAATAAAAATTAGGTCTCATAAGCATCGCTATTGAATTGAGTAGAAATACTGCTTTTTCTAGCTGTAGCTCTCCGAAAGATACACACATTTTGATTTTTGAAGAGCCATTAATTATCTTTTGGTTAAAAGGAAGTGAGAATGAGTCAGTGCATATCCATTTGCTCATTACTTTCTCCCAGTCCAGTCACAAATCTGTGGCTAAAAATGCAGTACTTACAAAACTTCTCCATCCTGTATCTCAATGAGAAGTTTGCATTTCTGTTGTGTTTCTGTAGCCAGCACATTCCTGCAAGCAGGGAAGTGGAAAAACAGCTTCTTAGAACTGTGAACAAGTGTCTCTTAGCTATCCGCATCCTAGTTTGGAATTTTTATTCTGCATTTAAAAATCTTCCCCCAGAAAAAATGAGCTTGAAGCCCAAGAAGTATTCCCATATAAGTGACTGAGTCATCTTCCTTGGGAATTGAGGGATCACTGTTGCCTGGAGTTATGGTTTTAAAGACTAAGATGAACAGATAGTTAGGAATTAGTTGTAAATTTATATTATACTATTTATTATTGTTTCTGTTGAGTATAATCATATAGGGAGAAAACAGATGTTGTTGTTCAGAGACAGGTTTTCTTTGTATTGACGTAGTAGCAGCCAAACCAAAAATGATGGGACTGGTAAGAAGTAAGATGGAAAATTAATATTCAGGCTGTTGTAATGCTAAGTCCCTTAGTCCCTGTAGTAACATATTCTACAATAGCCAAAGAGCAACCATTCTGGAGGCAAAATAATTCTTCAAATACACAAGTGCCCTCTAAAGACACGCGGGATTGGTTTTCTGATCTATTTGAGCACTTGTTTGCACAAAAAACCCTTTAAAATTGTAAGAAGCAGTTTGAAGTTCCATCGAAATAAAAATTGTTTCAGTTTCTCGATGTATGTGGCGATTCCACTAAACAGTCAGATACCTGGAAATCTGTAACTGTGCTTTTGGGGTCTAAGGACAGTGTTCTCAAAAGCTCTGAGGTCCCACTGACTTCCAGAAATGTTGAAGTCCTGACTGCTCTGAAAGCAGAACTCAAATCCTGTAAGCACCTTTGCAAGGTGCTCCTGTATGCGTAGTGGGCTAAAATACTATATATTCAAACTGAATATAGTATTCTGAAGTCCTTGGTCAAACAGAAAATGTATTTACTTTTTTTCGGATAGAAAAGTTTATTTTCAGGTCAGCAACTACTGTGAGCAATGTAAAATGCCTGCATTTTGGATGGAAAGAGAAATTGAAACGAAGTTGTCCTTACGAGCTGTGGAGCAGCTGGCTCATCAAAGGCAAAGTGAATCCGTTTGGGAGTCATGGAGCTTTGAGCAGCACTTCTTCACAGTCATGAAACTGAAGAGCAGTGAGAAAAAACAGTAAGAGATGGGAAGGGAGAACAGTGAAGAAAGAAAAAGGGTAAGGGGGGAGCATCTGCACAATACAAATTAGGAGGGCTGTTCAGCAGAATGACAGTTGAGAGAGATTTTTGTTTCCCCTTCATCAAAACCTTCCAATTAATTCACTTTTTGAAGTAGTTTGTGTTTTATGGTTAAAATTTAAGTTTCTCCTACATAAACATATGTAGGTAGATCATTTAGTTGCAGTTTCATATCTGAGGGTATGTTAAAGGGGGACTTACAGGAAAGCTGGGGAGGGACTCCTTAGCAGGGAGTGTAGGGATAGGATGAGGGATAGCAGTTTTAAACTGAAAATGAGTAGATTTAGATGAGATCTAAGGAAGAAATTCTTCCCTGTGAGGGTGGTGAGGCCCTGGCACAGGCTGCCCAGAGAAGCTGTGGCTGCCCCCTCCCTGGAAGGGTTCAAGGCCAGGTTGGATGGGGCTTTGGGCAACCTGGGCTAGTGGAAGGTGTCCCTGCCTGTGGCAGGGGTGTTAGAACTATATGATCTTTAAAGTCCCTTCCAACCTAAAACCAGCCTATGATTTAATAATCCTAGATATTCAAGTAAAGGTAAATGTGACATACCTTTGTGAGGGAGTTAACTTTCCTTAGATTAGGGGCAATAGATCTGTGACGTACACAAAGCTGCAGATCAGGTCTCATAAAACTGTGTCTGTGATTAGGTGACTATACAGATTTTTCTTCTGTCTCTCCTCCTAGATAAAAAGGAATGTATACAAAAGGGCTGTGCAGGGTATTGTATTGAGTTCTCAATTTGAAAGCTTTTAATGGTTGGCAAAGAAATTGCCTGCACTTCCGATTGTTGGAAAGACATGAGGACAAATGCCCTGAAGGGTAAGATCCTTAAAGCTGTAAGAAATAAGGAAAGGCTTTAAAAATAATTGAATAATTAGATCTCATTCAAGCCATGATTCACAGAACTTGGTCTTAGCTGTCTTAAAACAGAAACCTTAGAAGAAGTAGTAGCCAAGAGGTGAATGAAAATGCACCACAGTTCTTTTGGCATATTGCCTTCCAGAACAGATGATGAGGCTTCTTCTGATGGAGGTATAGCTGCTGTGCTAAAAATATTTCTTACCTTAGTCACAAATAAAGACATTCAGAGCTGAATTTAAAACATATTCTACAGCAACTATATTCAAAACAGTTTCATCTTTTACAGGATGGATGACAATTTAACAGTTGTCCAGTGTCAGTCAAAGAGAGTTTGAAGACTTGATGGAATCTAGACTGATTCACTGTTTATGTTATTAGGTGACCAAGCAGATAAAATGTAAGAATACTATGTAAAGGAGACATGGTGGTGGTTTTACACTGAGCAAAACACATACTTTTTAATTTAACAGATGGAAAGCTTTTTACTGGTATGTGAAAGTTTGGTTAATAGATAACCAATTAATAAATTTTACTTGTAGAAGAAATCTGTACCGTATGACTGTCATCATTTCCTTTTGACTTATTAAAAAGTTTATGTTAACTTAAGCCTAGTTTCTACTTCTCCATGTACTGTGGAAATCTGATTTGTGGTGTGGTATGAGTATATACTGATTGATAGAGATTTCTAGTGCAATAAGCTTTGTGAGCAAAATAAATATTTAGCAATTACATGTTAAATCACAGATTGGATTGCTGGATTTCATCCTTGGGCTGAAGGACCATGTTATCTATTTTAAAGGATTTGTGACTTTTTTTTTTCCCCACCCTTCTTCCTTTTCCCCTCCCACTGGTGGAAATTGTGCTGGCCCAGGAGCTGATGGGGGTTTTGTTGTAGTTATTTAAATTGCTTCTAGTTTGTGGTATCCTGGCATCAGATGCTTCTGTCATCTTGCTGTATGCAGAGAACTATTGATGAAAATTTTGTCAGCTCTGTTTCAATTTTTGGTGGGGTCCTTTTACCAGAGAAATATTTTTAAGACACTGTGGAAACCTGGCGACAAATGCTGTACAAAGTAGTGAGCTTATAGATTGAAACTGGTCATACTGACCTGTGTTGCTGGATCCCTATTTCCCTTTAATTTGGACATCAGAGGGTAGTGACTCCCTAGAGAGCCTAGGAAGGTGCCTGAGACAGCTCTGAAAATTCAACTGGTGTAAATAACCCTGCACCTTTGTGACACATCTCAGATGCAGCATATGCAGTGAATAAGAAACACTGGTTATTTATTTTGTGGTTTGAAACTGTCAGGGAGCATTACTGTGATATTACGGAGGAGTAATAGAGCTAGCCTGCTGTATAGATAGTCTAATGGTGAGTTAAAGGCAGAGCTGAAGTAAGTACACTTGAGATCCCATTTATGTTGTTGCTAACAAAAGAACCGTTCTGATGCCTTTCCAGCTTAAAAAGTTGAAGCTGTGTGTACACGGTAGGTTTCTTTTAGTCATGTGGTATGTAACTGGACTTGCATCTTTGTGTGTCCAGGCAGTTGGATTCTGCTGCGTTTTCCCTTTATGGATGGTACTGGTTGAGAAGTCTGCTAATCTCCATTAGACTTGACGGAGAAAAACGTTAGGGATATGGTTGGAACTGTGTGGATTGAAACTGAAAAGTGAAGCACTATAATAAATTGTGGCTCTCTGGTTGAACATGAGGATAAAATTCATTCCAGACCCTGTGTTTGAATGGAACAGTTTATGAATGGAAGCACAGCCCCTGGATTGTATTTCAGCATTAGTCTGGTTTGGAATTGTGCTATACCCAATATGGACAAGGATATGTATTTTATAAGGTTTCATTATTCCACTGTTCAGATTGTTCAAATATAGAATCTCTTGTGCTGGAGATGGCTGTGGAGTGTGTGACATAGGAGAAATATTTCATTTTTGAAAAGAAACAGGTTAGTAACTGTTGTCTGCGGTCTATATATTGGAAATAGCTTTATATTTGGCTGAAGGAGAACTGTCTAATGTTCAGAGGCATCACAGTTGTACTTCTGCTTTACCTCCATTTTTCACTATCCATGTCTTTTTTTATGGTCGTCACCTTTGTCACCTGTCAGATGGAGATGACTCTGCTGGGTGGCATCACAGCCATGCACAATGCTTACTATCATCTGACACAATCAGATGTTTAGACAAAAGCCATTAGCTATAGTAAATGTGGATTAGTATTGATTAATACATATGAGAAGCTGGAAGAAAATAATGTTGTAGTTATCAAAGACAAACAAATTAAAAGAAAACATGCTTAAGCAGCATGTATTAGGAAATTAGGCGTCTTGGATTGAAGTCTATAAACTTTCTAGCCCCTGCTAGATGCTTAAAGATGAAGGAGCCAAAACCTCCTGTCAGTTAACATACTGTGGTTTCACCCACCGCTTAAAGCCGTTTAGTTTTAAACCTCTCAGATGGATTATGTTATAATGTTGACAGAAACAAAAATGAGATGCAAAAAGAAAAGAAAAGCTTCAGCAAAAAGTTCGAGATGTGATTTTACATCTGTTAACTGGAAACTTAAATTTTTTTATTCTTTCTCACTGTGATATTTAAAGATGCTGAGCTGCTCTAACTTTGGCTAAGAAAAGGTAAATTCTATTCTAAGGATATATTTATGTCTTCATTCTTGCTGGTTTTGCTAGGTCATAGAAATGTCAGATTTTTTCTTTGAGCTAATAAAAAATGTTTTCTAAGTAACAATGTGTGGAGTGGGGAATAAAAGCTGGGAGAGATTTTTAAAAGCAGCTGCCTGAGTTACACGTTGAGAGAAATAGAAGGATAGGGGCAATACAAATAGCTCATTTTAACTAGTCTGTTAACATTGTTTTCATGCATATTGGGCCAGGAGGGGTAAATGACCACTTGTATATTGGACTCTATTGAAGGATGCTGCCCTATCTCCGCAGATTCCCTGTTGTTCTGAAAGGGGTGGAGTTGCCCATCTCAGCAAAAGTCTAGGAGCAAATGGTTTCATCCTGTCTCACCAACTGAATTCAATCTGCCTATACTGAAATCAGCTGAGTTAGTTTGCATTTAGTCCAGGCAGCTGGAAACAGAAGTTGCCTCTTTGATTTTCAGTTAATACTAAAATATGAGCACAGATTAAGAAATTGTTGCGATTCTTCAGCAAATGCTAATTTATTGTGGTCCATGCATCATCTTTGCAACAAAATAGGAGAAAAATACTGCTAATAATATGGGGCCCACATATTTATTGATATGTAGAAATTTTTTCATCACTTAACAAGAGAGTTTTGGTTTTGCTTTGTATTTAGTAATTAATAAGGAGATGAAGGAGCTCTGGTCAAATAGAACACTCAATCTTTGAAAACATCAATTATTCATGTTTTTTAAATAAATGGGAAGAATTAAAAATGGCTCTGTAACAAGGCTTTGTATTTCAAGACCAAATTGTGATAGACTTGTAACAACTAGTTAGTAGCATGAGCTGGGCTGACCTGGACAGGTACCTAAATATGAAGCAGGCCTGGAATTTCCTGGTTACAGACTCTAGAGCCACCAAGAATCATTCTCTCAGGAAGGGAGTCCCAGGGAATAGCCACAAAGAAGAAATAGGAAAAGTCTGCAGTGAAAGGAGAGAAAAAAATCATGGGGAAATGGAGATACAATTTTGAGGTCAAGAAGCATAAATACCAAATGAGGACTGCCAGAGGTGAAGTTGGATTAGAATGCTGCTAAGGATATAAAAATAAACAAAGTATGGTTTGTTTTTTTTTTTTTTTCCCCCAAAAATTTATGAAAACAGAAGTAGGAAAGAGGCATGGGGTAGGTGGAATAGTTAGTATGAGAAGAATGCTTTAGTGGCTGCACAGAATATGCAGAAACTGAACTGTGCTCTGCCTTCATTCCCAAGGGAGTGAAAGGGGTGGATGAATATTGACCTGATGAATAAGATTGGCCATTGAGGCAAAGAAGAAATACTAAAATAAAAGGCACATGAAAACAGCTGGTGCAGCAGCAAACCGTTAAGGGTAGGACTTCTACCATGTGCTTGGAAGTTGCAAATAGAGTATCTTTCTTGCAGAAGTGGAAAAAAGACAGATCAGTGATTCTGATCATGATTAGCCAGTTTGGAGGGAAGGAATATGGGGCGTCTTGGAGTTTAAAAGTAAAAGGTAGATTGTGGTGACTAGTCTAATCTCTGTCTATGATAGCTCTGTTGCAGTGGCAGGTTTGTTCTCTTTGGACTCCTGCTTGCTAGCAGAACCACAGTGGACAGTACTGAGAGAACTTTGGATCAGTAGAGCAACTGGGAAGTGACTTGGTAGGGATAAAAAGATAAGGGCTAGTATTGTGAGAACAATATCATGTTGTAGGGAGGTTAGTAATGAACTGCCACATGAGCATCTCAAGGCTGGTTTCATCCTATCTCCATTAAAATGTTCACTAAAAGAAATATGCAGTTAAATTTGCTTCTGCTACACAGCTGAGTTGGTGATTTATCAGGCTGAAGTAACTGAAGTGGCATGTCAGTGTCATCACCTGAAGATGAGGACAAGAAACTGAGTGCACTGATTAGTAACACCATGTGGTGAAAATGGCAAACCTAATCTAATATGCATATTTTCAGTGGAGATAAGGAAGGCACAGAAGAACCTCCTCCTGGCAGACTGGGTGATTCTGGTCATCCACATTCAAATGGGTGATATTTGACCTGCTGTCAGCATGCTCAACATCACAGAGGACCAAAAAACCGACAGAGGAGTGGAGCTTTGCAAAAACAATGCAGAAGGAAGGCTGGGAGGGGCTTTGATATTTCTCTATAAATGAACTGAGGGGAAGAGGGATAACAGTCAGAACACAAGCAAACAGCAATTTAGACTGAAAAGAATGTTGTCACAAGAACTAGGGAGTATCTGAAGTGGCAGAGGCAGCCAAGATTACTGGCAGATGCTTTGGGTCCCTTATTTTTTACGTAGAAGGGTTACTTATACCCTTCCCTTTCAAATCATGATTATGAGTTTAAATTTTGCTTGTTTTCAGCTTTAGTTCAGCTTTTCTTAAATAGCCTTCACTGGTAAGGAGGTGTTGCAGGCAGCAAAGTGGGAAAGGTTGTTGCAAGTCTTTTATTGAAGCTTTGTAAATTGTTACGCAATTGAGATAAATTAGGAGAACCAGCATGCTTGTGAATTGTTCTTCAGAATGTTTTCTTATAACAGAGGGTAGGAATCTGGGTCAAATCCATTTAAGCAGTGTTTTAAAATTCTTATCTTACATTAGTTATTTGTCCCTACATTTCTGTTTCTGGTTTCTTAATGGAAGTTCCAATGTAAATTTTTTTAATGCTTTTTTGTTCATAAACCATAACTTGACTGTTTTCCAGCACATTTTTTAATCATAGTTTTTTCTAAAACTAGTTCTTGAGGGGTCCATTCACTGTCTGATAGAGGTGGTGTGGAGTTTTTTGGTTGTTTATAGTGCCCAAAGAGAACTTCAGTTTTCAGATGCCCCAAGCCCTAATAAATCCCAAACCCCATGTATTGCCCATGTTCTAAGGGCTTACTGGGGACCTTGAGAAGAACAATGGGAAGCAACTGGGAAGGTGCTGATGAACTATCAAAGAGATCTGTACAGAAAGTAGGAGCTTGCTTTAGATTTAGTCAGTGTAAAATTGTCTCTGTCATGTCTCTGAGCCAGCACTCTGCACTCAGCCTGGAAAGCCAACCATATCCTGGGCTGCACCCAGAGCAGTGTGGCCAGCAGGTCAAGGGAGGGGATTCTGCCCCTCTGCTCTTGTGAGACCCCCCCCCCCCCAGCTCTGGGGCCCCCAGCATAAGGACATGGACCTGCTCGAGTGTGTCCAGAGGAGGCCACGAAGATGCTTGGGGGGCTGGAGCACCCCACTGTGAGGACAGGCTGAGAGAGTTAAAGTGTGTTCAGCCTGGAGAAGAGAAGGCTCTGGGGAGACCTTAGAGCGACCTGCCAGTACTTACAGGGGGCTACAGGAAAGCTGGGGAGGGACTCTCTGTATCAGGGAGGGTAGGGATAGGATGAGGGGTGATGGTTTAAACTGAAAGAGGGTAGGTGTAGGTCATATGTAAGGAAGAAGTTATCTCTGCTGAGGGTGGTGAGGCCCTGGCACAGGCTGCCCAGACAAGCTGTGGCTGCCCCCTCCCTGGAAGGGTTCAAGGCCAGGTTAGATGGGGCTTTGGGCAACCTGGGCTAGTGGAAGGTGTCCCTGCCTGTGACAGGGGTGTTAGAACTATATGATCTTTAAAGTCCCTTCCAACCCAAACCATATGGTTCTATGTTTCTATGTCCTTTGGACTATAAACCTGATGACTTGCCTGTCTGTCTGCTGTGTTTGTACAAAGCAGGCATCCTGGTATTTCTATGGCTATGCCTATCTCCATTCATAACGAATCTGTAGGAAGACCCTGCCTCACCTCCCCTGCCTCTACATGTCTGTGTGAAACCTTTCATCTCCCCACAGCCCTGAACAAAAGCATATAACAGAACACCACTTGTTGGCTAAGAAAAAGACTCAAATTACTTGTCCAGTTTGAACAGGATCTTTGAGTCCCTTCGTTCAAAGTCAGCCTTTCTTTTCCTGTCCCCAGCTCCTGGGGTTGGTTTTTTGAGTTTGTAGAACTCACTGGTGCTATTTAAAGTAAGCCTTAGAAATAAGTTTCAGACTAAAATACAGTGGCCCTTGGCCTTAAATCCAGATGCCAGAACTCCCTGTGATGCCTAGTGGAAGCAACAGGGGCCTTTAATCATTCAGGCAAACCTTTGTTGATTTTGGGAATCAAAGTACTTCAGGATTCAGTGTGTTGGCACAAAGACTGTATTTTGTGAGAACACTGCTGTTGAATAGACAGGTGTTGAAAGTGCACCTTTCCTACTTGTGAACTACTATTGTTCACAGAAAAAACCTAATAGAAATACTGCTTCTAATTTTGTGTTTACTGAGCAAGCAGACTAAAATGTTTGGGTTTTGATTTCACTGAGCTTTTGGGCTGACAGATTTATCAGTAGGGACAATTCTGTAAATTAGAAATCAAGTAGTTCCAGACTCTCTGGGCATGGTGTTTTTCCATAACGCTGGTCATGTCCTTTCCTCTTCTTCATGTCTCTGTAGCTGTTGATTTCTGAAACATGAACCTGTAATTTTAAACTCGATAGCTGATTACAGAAGCATGGTGCCTTCTGCACAGACCATTTATAGACAAGAGTATTTTAATTTAGTCATTGTTTCTCCTTAGATGGTTGAGTTTCCAGGTCACTGGACAAGGCAGTCAGTAGTCGTAACAGAAGGTGGAGGTTTTGAGTATGTAGTGCTAGATAAATAAAATAAGTTGATAACTCCATGGGTTTATGTGAAGCAAGTAAAGCTCTTAACTAAATTAGAACTGGGCAAATACTTCTTAACTTAGTTTACTCTTGACCTTACCACTGAATTTTTCAGACAGATTACTGTGTTAAATCTTCTGTATGATCCATTGACATCAAAGCAATCTTGTTGTCTAACAGTGCAATGAATAATGGGGCTTGGCTGAAGCAGGGTAGCTTTGGAAGAAAAGATTTATTTAGCAAAATAGGTTTTCTTTCTTCCATGAGAAAAAGAAAAATAATTATTGAAATAGATGTGCTGCTGCTTAGCATCAGTAAAGTACCTTGCTGGCAGGTTTTGAAAGATTTCTGTAATACATTTAGAGACATTACTAAGGTGTTTTGTCATGTGGAATTTTGGCTCTGTATTTATTGTCTGTTTTCACTGGGCATTCACTTGTGGAGTTACTCTGAAAAGATGCTGTGTTGAAAAGGTGTTGTACTAAATGACATACACTTGAGTCTCTCGCTTGTTTCTTGTAAGAAGTGTGATTACTTCTTGATTCCTGACAGCCTCATTGTTTTGGGAAACATGAAACTCGGTAGATGCTCCCTCTAAGGTGTCTATGCACATGCACCCTAGGCTGACTGCCTAGCTTAATACTTCTGCATTGAGTGAATTGCCTGCTTAAAGCAGATAACATGCAATTTATATCAGCTGTGTTGAGGGTGATTCACCTTTTTCAAAAGCACGTAAATGATTCACAGAGTTGTATCATTGCAAGCCAATAGAATGCGTCAGCTCCTGAGTACATAAGACTTCTGTTGTTTCTGAGAATTATATGAAGGTGTAGTGGTTGGTAGTTGCCTGGAGCAGTGGTGTCTGCTGGAAGTCTGTTTTCTTTCAGCTTGTGAAGAACAGATGCTATGCACCAAATCAAATGAGCGGGGAGGAGATACAAGCAGGAACAGTGAGAGGCTGGAACAAGTAGAAGCCGGGCTCTACTTCACCTGTAAGGCAGATCCATGTCCACATGCATTCCCTTGATGCCAAGCTGCTGTCCTTACTTCTGGGATGTTCAGCCCATGCTGTAGTTCCTGTACACAAGGTCCATTTGGTGCTTTGCAAAGCTGCCTTTGAATAGTCCATGTGGAGACTGTGCTGTTTGTGTCAGCAAGTCAAAGACTTGCAAGTAATGTGTGCTTCCCTTTGGTGAGCATCTCTGTTGGCAAAGGTATATGTTCCTCTTGCATAGCAATGAAAACAAATGCTTATTTCAGCACATGTATAGCACTATTAAGTACACAAATTACAGAAGAAACTACTCTTTCTTCCCTAAAAGTTACATGTAGGGAAAGGATGGACTGGTTAATCACAGGACAAACCAGAAAATGCTGGATACATCATTGTGTGTGAAATCTTTAGTTATAGATTTAAGTGTTGTATGGTCATGTAAGAGTGTAGCCATAGTTAGCATCTGAAAGAACTTGCTGTCAACAATCTGTTCAGTTTAGCTATGTTATTCATAAGATTCATTCCTCCCTCCAGCTGTTTCCACAAATTGAAAGACTTTATTTCAGTTTATAAATGCTATTTCCCCATTGTTCATGCTCACAGCTATTTTCCATGCCCAAATATCCATCCCCCCAAGAAAAGAAATCCTGACCCTATAAAAGAAGCCATGTGGAGTGATCCTTTGAGGAGAAAGTCCAAAATGGCACAATATAGGAGTTGCCATCTGCAAAGTTTCAACAGTTGGTGTTTCTCTGTTGTGTATCTGTGGCTGGGTGGGGGCACTGGGCACAGAGCAGAATGAGTGGGGTGTGGTTGCATTACCAAAGGGTTCTCATTTTTTTGTGTTGTGGCTTCAGTTTTCTTGTTAAAACTGGAAGGGCCAAAACTTGCTTCTGTAAGAAATAAATGGAGCAGTTGCTTGAAGTTTTGGTGGTACGGCTATAGTATGAGGCAAATTTGTCACTCACAGAAACTCCCACTCTAATGGCTTTTTAATAGGAAGACTGGTCAAATGGTTAAGAAAATGCCAATGTCTGGAACAGCAGTGATAATACCTTGAAACTGTGCTATAAACTGCAGTTTGGAAAAAAGCCCTCAAACCATCTTCACGTGTGTATTTTCTTTAGAACTCCACCTAGAGTATAGCTGCTGTGGAGATTCAGCTAAAGTGAATTTAATGTTTTCACACCCTTAGACTTCCTAGGATCAGAAAAAGGATCCTTAGCATGACTCTGGAATCTAAAACATAGGATGTGTATGGGCTGTACCACTGTGCAACCTTCCTTCAGGTTAAACAGGAAAAGATCTGTCTGGGGGAAATGAGGTAGGAGTTGAGATTATCACAGTTGTTAAGCACACACCAGAAAAGAGATGCAGTTACTCCATCAGGAAACTGCAGGAATTTGTGCTCAGTAGGAACCTGTGAATCCTGGTGCATTTATAACTCCTATAAATTTCAAGGCAAATTACCAGTTAAAATACTTCAGCCCCAAATCAACAGATGAGTAGATAGCTACAAAAGATATTTGATGTGTATTCATAATTTCATAAATCAAAATAAAAAAATCATAAATCAAAATCCTTTTAGAGTTGCACAAGACATTTATTTTGTTCTAGCAGGATGAAATCTGATGTTAATCAGCTTTTGCCCACTGCGCAGTGGGCACAGGTAGGATTCTATCTGCCTCTGTAATGAAAATCCCTGTCTCAGCATCATAAAAAGTTTCACAGGTATTTCCCTACCTTTTGGAGGACTAGGACTGAGTTTTGAATGAACTGTGGCCAAGTTTGTGGTATCAACTAGAAACCACGTGGAATTTGGTAATGCAGACTTCATGCCAGACAAAACGGATTCGTTTCTGTCTTGAATGTTTAGATTTGTTCGTTAATCAAACCCAGGAAAAAAATATGTTCACATGAAGAATTTTCACATAAGAGATTTTATAAGCCTCAAAGGCTGTATTTGTTTTATGATGATGGAATTTTTAGTAGGAAAGCGTTATTTATACTCTGTATATACTTTATTCTGGCTAATTTACTTAGTGTAAGACAAGTTTTGTGAATTTTATTAACAAATTGCGTATGCAGTATTGTGCATACATGTGCATAACTGCATCTGTGTATCTGTAATAATTTATCTATTTGTAGATTCATATTTTCAGTTCTGCTTACTGGTACTGGAAAGATGAGTGTGCATACAGCTGAACTGAAGGAAGAACAGTGAAGGAGTAGAGACAGGAGAGAAGCCTGGGATATGATTTAATTTCTGATAGCATCCTCTGTGAACACTAGCAAAGGAGTGCCTGAAACTATAGAGTTTAGCTGCCAACTTGCATAAGCATAAATTCTATGAAAGCTGAGTAGAATTCAGGTTTGCCCTTTCAATAGGTGAACTATGTGTTATGACTGATCATTACAAATCTGTTTGGACTTTTTTGTTTGTTGATGTGTTGGGAGTAGGCAGGTGTAATTCCGAAGGTCGGGTTGACGATGCAGTGTTACTTTTCTATAGTAATCACACTTTAAAAGAGACAATAAAAATAGTCTTTTATAGGGAGCAGATCTGAATTAGACCTCTACTGTGTTCAACTTAAATGTGTGAGAAAGAAGAAAAGGAAGATGAATGCCATCTTCAGTGCTGGGGTGTACGACGCTACCATTCAAAAGTTTGCTCAAATGTGGACTCCCGTGAGATGGGAAAAGTTTTAGTTAAACTTTTGCTGTAGACCCATTCACTTTTGGAGTGAGAGCACATGAGTTCAGATAATAGATTTTACACCCTGGCCTTGTCTTAAAGAAGATATTTCCATATGGGTGCTATACTGAATTTACCCTACTGTGTGTGGAATGCTCTCTGCTTGGCAAGAGGCCAGAACATTCCCTGTGCGGGAGAAGGGGCTGAAATTGTATCTGATCTGAGTGTTAATCTGTGTCCCTCAGGCTTATCCTGTGGCCGTTTCGGTGTTGCAAGGGCAATGCTGGTTATGCCTTTTCAATGAGATCATTGCAAAATCAAATTGCTATTAAATTATATTTTACTCACAGTTTTGAATTGAGTTAAAGTAGGAACACCAGTGCTAAAACTTTGGGTATAAATGCTGGTGCCAGAGTGACAATCCAAATGTTGTCTGGAAAAAATTAATCATTTCATACAAAGATTTCAAGTTCATGTTACATGTTTTAATACTGTTAAACATAAGCGATAGCATGTTACGGCACTGCAGCCAATCTGAAAACAAGAAAGGGGACTCTATTCCTGAACGCACTGGCTACTTGTTCTTCCTGGATACATCCAGCTGGCTGGGAGGGCATGGGATCACGCTTTCTTCTTGACACGTTTTTGAGGCTGTGTACTCTTGTGCCCTCTTTGGCATTACAGCTGTTAAGACTTGCAATGTGAGCAGAGAAGTGGGGTTTGGGAAGTGTGACTATCACTCATGCAAGATGCAGCGTGGGAGCAGCCTGCACGAGGCCGTGTGATGGGGTCTCGGTTGCTGGGCTCAAGGGCTGCAGTGCTTGTCCGACTGCTCCTGCAGGTCTCGGTCCTCTCCAATGAAGGAACGAAACAGTTATGTCTGTAATGCTGCTGTGCATCAGATTTACTCCTGCTCTGCGGACTGTGAAGAAAGATTGTTCCCTCAGCAGAACTCACCAGTACAGTGGGTCTATTCAAACCTGCATCTGGGAAGATAGTTAGTGCCTTCATTTATGAAATTCCTATCATAGAAGTGTAAGTTCTTTGGAACAGCAGCTGGCCTCTTGAGAGGACTCTAACATGTCATGTACACAGCAGTACGTAAATCATTTTCTTAAAAGGAAAGCTCTTTCAAATCATTAAATACCATCTCATAGCCTGGAAAGGTTTAAAAAGGTATTTGATATCATTCATGGTTTGTTTGTGGGTTTGTTTTCGTTTTGCCTCTGTCTAAAACCCCCTTGCTCCCTTCTGCCACTGTGAATGCGGTGTGCGCGGGAACAGAGCTGGCGTGTCTGTGGCTGTTGCCCGGCTTCCTCGCTCTGCTGGGAAGGGCTGTTGCTCCAGGAAGCCTCAACAGAAACCCTCTGTTGGCAGGAGCCACAGTCCACAGCGGTTAGGTGGCTGCATTGGCTCCGGTGGGTGGGTGGGTG